>NW_022279599.1:10000-310000 GCF_009193385.2 Nasonia vitripennis
TTTCCAAGACGTCAATTTTTTTAACCAGCTACCCCACGCGACACGAATTTTAGAGAAGCGTATCAGCTACTAGCTTTTACGTCGGCAAATCAGAGGGAGGCAAGAGAGAGAGAGAGAGAGAGAGAGAGAGAGAGAGAGAGAGAGAGACAGACAGACAGACAGACACACAGACAGAGAAAGAGAGAGATCGCGATTTTTGCCTTTCCAAGACATCAATTTTTTTAACCAGCTACCCCACGCGACACGAATTTTAGAGAAGCATATCAGCTACAAGTTTATACGTCGCCAAAGCGAAGGTAGGCTAGAAAGAGTAATTTCTGAACCTCCAATACTTGAATTTTTATAACCAGATACTATATGCGCCGCGACTTTTTAGAGAAGCGTGTCAGCTAGTAGCTTTTACGTCGGCAAAGCAGAGGGAGGTAAGAGAGAGAGAGAGACAGCGATTTTTTCCTTTCCAAGACGTCAATTTTTATAACCAAATACCCCACGCGCCACGAATTTTAGAGAAGCGTATCAGCTACAAGCTTATACGTCGCCAAAGCGAAGATAGGTTAGAAAGAGTAATTTCTGAACCTCCAATACTTGAATTTTTATAACCAGATACTATATGCGCCGCGACTTTTTAGAGAAGCGTGTCAGCTAGTAGCTTTTACGTCGGCAAAGCAGAGGGAGGTAAGAGAGAGAGAGAGACAGCGATTTTTGTCTTTCCAAGACGTCAATTTTTATAACCAAATACCCCACGCGCCACGAATTTTAGAGAAGCGTATCAGCTACAAGCTTATACGTCACCAAAGCGAAGGTAGGTTAGAAAGAGTAATTTCTGAACCTCCAATACTTGAATTTTTATAACCAGATACTATATGCGCCGCGACTTTTTAGAGAAGCTAGTAGCTTTTACGTCGGCAAAGCAGAGGGAGGTAAGAGAGAGAGAGAGACAGCGATTTTTGTCTTTCCAAGACGTCAATTTTTATAACCAAATACCCCACGCGCCACGAATTTTAGAGGAGCGTATCAGCTACTAGCTTTTACGTCGGCGAATCAGAGGGAGGCAAGAGAGAGAAAGCGAGAGAGAGAGAGAGAGAGAGAGAGAGAGAGAGAGAGAGAGAGAGAGAGACAGACAGACAGACACACAGACAGAGAAAGAGAGAGATCGCGATTTTTGCCTTTCCAAGACATCAATTTTTTTAACCAGCTACCCCACGCGACACGAATTTTAGAGGAGCGTATCAGCTATAAGCTTTTACGTCGGCAAAGCAGAGGGAGGTAAGAGAGAGAGAGAGACAGCGATTTTTGTCTTTCCAAGACGTCAATTTTTATAACCAAATACCCCACGCGCCACGAATTTTAGAGGAGCGTATCAGCTACAAGCTTATACGTCGGCAAGGCGAAGGAAGTCGAGAAGGAGTGATTTTTGACGCTCCAATACTTGAATTTTTATAACCAGATACTATATGCGCCGCGACTTTTTAGAGAAGCGTTTCAGCTATAAGCTTTTACGTCGGCAAAGCAGAGGGAGGTAAGAGAGAGAGAGAGACAGCGATTTTTGTCTTTCCAAGACGTCAATTTTTATAACCAAATACCCCACGCGCCACGAATTTTAGAGGAGCGTATCAGCTACAAGCTTATACGTCGGCAAGGCGAAGGAAGTCGAGAAGGAGTGATTTTTGACGCTCCAATCCTTGAATTTTTATAACCAGATACTATATGCGCCGCGACTTTTTAGAGAAGCGTGTCTGCTAGTTTCTTTTTCGTCGGCAAAGCAGAGGGAGGCATGAGAGAGAGAGAGAGAGAGAGAGAGAGAGCGATTTTTGCCGCTCCAAATCTTGAATTCTCAAAACCAGCTACCCCCGCGCGGCGACTTTTTAGAGAAGTGTGTCAGATATAAGCTTATACGTCGGCACATCGAAGGGAGTCGAGGGGAAATTTCAGAAAAGCGTGTCAGCTATAAGATTATACGTCGTCACATCAGAGGGAGGCGAGAGCGATTTTTGCCTTTCCAAGACATCAATTTTTTTAACAAAATACCCCACGCACCGCGACCTCTTATCAGCTACTAGCTTTTACATCGGCAAATCAGAGGGAGGCAAGAGAGAGAGAGAGAGAGAGAGAGAGAGAGAGAGAGAGAGAGAGAGAGACACAGACAGAGAGAGAGAGAGAGAGAGAGAGAGACAGAGAGAGATCGCGATTTTTGCCTTTCCAAGACGTCAATTTTTATAACCAAATGCCCCACGCGCCATGAATTTTAGAGGAGCGTATCAGCTACTAGCTTTTACGTCGGCGAATCAGAGGGAGGCAAGAGAGAGAAAGCGAGAGAGAGAGACAGAACAAATTTTACCTTTCCAAGACGTCAATTTTTTTAACCAGCTACCCCACGCGACACGAATTTTAGAGAAGCGTATCAGCTACTAGCTTTTACGTCGGCAAATCAGAGGGAGGCAAGAGAGAGAGAGAGAGAGAGAGAGAGAGAGAGAGAGTGCGACGTTGTACGTCGCAGCCGAGCAAATCGCGCTTTGCTGTTTGCGCGGCAACCTCACTCGATGCGAGGAAGAAAAGACGATCGGTTCCAGCGAGGCCCGCGTTTTCTCGGACGCGAACTACGTCCCGGGAATTCGTGGAATTCGCTGGCCGACGTACGCAAGGGGGGAGCTCGCCGGTTCGAGCTGGCGCGAAACGAGCAGCCAATTAGCACGTCTCGCGCCTCGCGCAGCCAATCGGGCTACGTTATCAGCCGGGCCCGACGGACGACGGCGAGACGCCGAGCGCGCGCGGCGGAGCGGCTCGGCAGTTCCTTTCCGAGCCTTGTCGACGACACTTCGAAGTGACGAGAGCACGCGAGAGGGAATCACGAAGAGAGTGAGAGTGAGAGATAGAGAGCAGCAGCGCCACGACCTGGACCATCGCCCCGAGGAAGAGATCCCTCCCCGGAGACGACTATCCAGCCGTTCAGCCAGAGGAAGGAAGCCGGAACGGGAGCCAGGCCTTCATTCCCCTGTCTGCAGAGAGAGAGAGAGAGAGAGAGAGAGAGAGAGAGAGGAAGAGCGAGAGAGAAAGAGTACGGGAAGCCAGCACCTCCTGGGCTAGCGAGGCTTCCACTGGGGGACGAGAGACTGGTGTTCGTCTCTCCTACACCAGGTAAGAATTCTTGGGTTGCTCGGGATACTCTCGGTGCGAGCCATTAGGCCGCCGAGAGAAGCGAGAGAGAGAGAGAGAGAAAGTCGCGAGTGTGTCTGAGAAAGAGTGAGTGAGACGAGAGAGCGGTGTACGGTGCGGGCGTACACCTCGACGTCGTCTACGCGGGGCATCGGGCCAGTGTACACGAGAGCGGGAAAAGAAGAAAACAGCGTCGCAATTGGGTGTGTGCGAGAGCGAGAGAGAGAGAAGCATCGAGGCGTTCGAGAAGTCCTCGCTGCTCGGTAGCAGCAGGTCGGGCTTGCTGCCAACGCGCGGCAAAGTCGGTGCGCGCGAGCATCGAGAAGAGCGGGAGAGAGTAGAGAAGGAAGGGGACAACCGATAGCTACGCCGGCGTCGGTTTAGGCCTCGCCAGGCCGGGACCGCCGGCGCGAGCTGTTAGTGAGCGCGCCGATACGTGTGTGCGTGCTCGAGAGTAGAGAGGGGGGGCCGCGTTGGTTCGGCCGACAACGCTGCCGTGAGCGCGCGCTGTGCTCGCGAGTATCCGTGCGGGAGAGAGAGAGAGAGAGAGAGCGAGAGAGAGAACGAGCGCGCCGGCCGTATCGCTACTCGAGCGGGTCGCGCCGAGCCGAAATTCGGAAGCGGGAGAGAGAGAGCGCAGACGGGTCAGACTGCGCAACGTCAGAGGCGAGAGACTCGAGGCGTGCGCGCGTATATGAGAGTAGAGGTGTGACGGCGAGCCCTGCGTGGCTATTGTGTGTGGGCGGCCACGGCCACCACGCTGTAAGGAAGGGCTGGGATAAATATACGTGCAATACAAGTTAATAAATTGTGTGATTACTTCCTCCTTCTTTCCTCCACGTTCTCCCAAACGCCGGCGATTACAGTAAATCCCGAGATTAACGAAAAATCTTGGCGCGTACGAGGCGTCAAGTGTTGCGCACCTGTGTTGGGAGGCACAGCGTCGCAAGAGAGACAGACAGACAGACACACAGACAGAGAAAGAGAGAGATCGCGATTTTTGCCTTTCCAAGACATCAATTTTTTTAACCAGCTACCCCACGCGACACGAATTTTAGAGAAGCATATCAGCTACAAGTTTATACGTCGCCAAAGCGAAGGTAGGCTAGAAAGAGTAATTTCTGAACCTCCAATACTTGAATTTTTATAACCAGATACTATATGCGCCGCGACTTTTTAGAGAAGCGTGTCAGCTAGTAGCTTTTACGTCGGCAAAGCAGAGGGAGGTAAGAGAGAGAGAGAGAGACAGCGATTTTTGTCTTTCCAAGACGTCAATTTTTATAACCAAATACCCCACGCGCCACGAATTTTAGAGAAGCGTATCAGCTACAAGCTTATACGTCGGCAAGGCGAAGGAAGTCGAGAAGGAGTGATTTTTGACGCTCCAATCCTTGAATTTTTATAACCAGATACCCCACCCGCCGCAAATTTCAGAAAAGCGTGTCAGCTATAAAATTATACGTCGTCACATCAGAGGGAGGCGAGAGAGAATGATTTTTGGCACTCAAAAACTTGAATTTTTGAAACCAGCTACCCCCGCGCTGCGACTTTTTAGAGAAGCGTTTCAGCTATAAGCTTATACGTCGGCAAAGCAGAGGGAGGTAAGAGAGAGAGAGAGAGAGAGAGACAGCGATTTTTGTCTTTCCAAGACGTCAATTTTTATAACCAAATACCCCACGCGCCACGAATTTTAGAGAAGCGTATCAGCTACAAGCTTATACGTCGGCAAGGCGAAGGAAGTCGAGAAGGAGTGATTTTTGACGCTCCAATCCTTGAATTTTTATAACCAGATACCCCACCCGCCGCAAATTTCAGAAAAGCGTGTCAGCTATAAAATTATACGTCGTCACATCAGAGGGAGGCGAGAGAGAATGATTTTTGGCACTCAAAAACTTGAATTTTTGAAACCAGCTACCCCCGCGCTGCGACTTTTTAGAGAAGCGTTTCAGCTATAAGCTTATACGTCGGCAAAGCAGAGGGAGGTAAGAGAGAGAGAGAGAGAGAGAGAGAGACAGCGATTTTTGCCTTTCCAAGACGTCAATTTTTATAACCAAATACCCCACGCGCCACGAATTCTAGAGGAGCGTATCAGCTACAAGCTTATACGTCGGCAAGGCGAAGGAAGTCGAGAAGGAGTGATTTTTGACGCTCCAATCCTTGAATTTTTATAACCAGATACTATATGCGCCGCGACTTTTTAGAGAAGCGTGTCTGCTAGTTTCTTTTTCGTCGGCAAAGCAGAGGGAGGCATGAGAGAGAGAGAGAGAGAGCGATTTTTGCCGCTCCAAAACTTGAATTCTCAAAACCAGCTACCCCCGCGCGGCGACTTTTTAGAGAAGTGTGTCAGATATAAGCTTATACGTCGGCACATCGAAGGGAGTCGAGGGGAAATTTCAGAAAAGCGTGTCAGCTATAAGATTATACGTCGTCACATCAGAGGGAGGCGAGAGCGATTTTTGCCTTTCCAAGACATCAATTTTTTTAACAAAATACCCCACGCACCGCGACCTCTTATCAGCTACTAGCTTTTACGTCGGCAAATCAGAGGGAGGCAAGAGAGAGAGAGAGAGAGAGAGAGAGAGAGACAGAGAGAGAGAGAGAGAGAGAGAGAGAGAGAGAGAGAGAGAGAGAGAGACACACACAGACAGAGAGAGAGAGAGAGAGACAGAGAGAGATCGCGATTTTTGCCTTTCCAAGACGTCAATTTTTATAACCAAATACCCCACGCGCCACGAATTTTAGAGGAGCGTATCAGCTACTAGCTTTTACGTCGGCGAATCAGAGGGAGGCAAGAGAGAGAAAGCGAGAGAGAGAGAGAGAGAGAGAGAGACAGAACAAATTTTACCTTTCCAAGACGTCAATTTTTTAACCAGCTACCCCACGCGACACGAATTTTAGAGAAGCGTATCAGCTACTAGCTTTTACGTCGGCAAATCAGAGGGAGGCAAGAGAGAGAGAGAGAGAGCGAGAGAGAGAGAGAGAGAGAGAGAGAGAGACAGACAGACAGACACACTGAAAGAGAAAGAGAGAGATCGCGATTTTTGCCTTTCCAAGACATCAGAGAGAATGATTTTTGGCACTCAAAAACTTGAATTTTTGAAACCAGCTACTCCCGCGCTGCGACTTTTTAGAGAAGCGTTTCAGCTATAAGCTTATACGTCGGCATATCGGAAATAGGCGAGAGAGAGATTTTTGTCGCTCCAAAACTTGAAATTCAAAAACCAGTTACCGCCGCGCCACGACTTATTGAAATTTCACTATAAAACTGATTCGTTTCATATAAGCTGTTAATGTTCTTAAAAAAGATGCAGTGCATTTCAAAAAACGTTTTTATTTCATAAATTTTTTTAATATAAGCATATTTTATATTTTAAATATGTTCAGATGTTATTCAAAGTAATGATAATAGTTTCTTTTATTGGATGATAGAAAAAAATTCTTAATCTTTCGACATAAAATTTACACGCATAATTTATTATCATGCAACTGTTCGATAGTCCCGGTTTTTTCATCTGAAAATTCAAGTTTTGGAGCCGCAAAAATCGCTCTCTCTCTCTCGCCTCCCTCCGATGTGCTGACGTATAAGCTTATAGCTGACACGCATCTCTAAAATTCGCGGCGCGTGGGTATCCGGTTTTGAAATTCTAGTTTTAAAGCTGCAAGAATCTCTCTCTCTCTCTCTCTCTCTCTCTCTCTCTCTCTCTCTCTCTCGCCTCCCTCTGCTTTGCCGACGTATAAGCTATTACCTGATACGCTTCTCCAAAACTCTCGACGCGTGGGGTATTTGGTTATAAAAATTCCAGTATTGAAGCGTCAAAAATCACTCTCTCTCTCGACTTCCTTCGCTTTACCGACGTCTAAAAATCTCTTTTGGTTGTATAGCTTATATCAAAGTACAAAGGAAAACAGGACCTAAGTTGGATCAGCTGGGAAAACGAGTAGTATTGATAGGCTGCAAACCAACTGGATATTTATTTTTGAAAGCAGAAGAAGGAAAATACTACGAAAGCAGAGATGTTCGATTCAATGAAAAGCTCGTGTTTGGAGACAAATACAATGAAAAGAGCATTAAGGATTGGGCTAATCCAATGGAAGAAATAAATAGAGAAACATGGCTTGTTAAGTTCGATGAAGATGATGAAGTTTTGATCTCTGAAACGGAGGGAGAAAAACAGCGAAAAGGTCGCCCAAGAAAAGTAAAAGAAGTCGAATGTCCATCAGAGTCACAGGTACTTGGATCCGAATTAAACTTGCTGGAAAACGATGAACTGAATGCGTTCATAGCAACTGGAGAATGATCCGAATTCCTACAGAGAAGCCATGAGTACGAAAAACAAGCTTGAATGGCAAAAGGCTATTAGGAGCGAATTAGACTCAATGGAGAAGAACAAAGTCTGGACACTTGTCGACAGACCTGTGATTCAAGGAGGAAAAAGACCTAACATAATTGACTCAAGATGGGTTCTAAAAACAAAAGTTGGAATGAATAATGACAACAAGTACAAAGCTCGACTTGTGATAAGAGGTTTCAAAGATCAAAACCATTATAAATTAATGGAAACATATGCACCTGTTTCTCGGCTATCTCTGATCAGATCAGTGCTAGCAATCATAAATAAGTTTGATCTCAAAGTAAGACAGCTTGATGTTAAAACAGCTTTTCTGAATCGAACAATCGACAGTGAAATATACATGGAAATACCTGAGGATATTGACGCTTCACCTGAAATCAGACGAAATAAAGTCTGTAAAATTCATCGTGCTTTGTACTGTTTGTAAATAAGTCCGAAAAGATGGTATGAAAAATACAGAAGTTGTAATAAAACTAGAACTAAAGTCTCATGATTCAGAGCCCTGTCTCTTTACTTGGCGTAACAATGAAAACTACCTGATAATGTTTCTGTATGTTGATGATATACTGATAGCCAGTAATGACACACAAAAGCTGGATGAAATTACGTCAAAACTTAAATTGGAATTCGAAATGTCTGATATGGGAGAACCCAAGAGTTTCCTTGGCATTGAAATAAGTCGGGACAAGCGAAATCAAACGATGACTCTGACTCTAGAAAATTACATTGATAAAATGCTGAAACTTTTTGGATATAGTGAAATGCATCCTCAGAGAACGCCAATGGTGACAAACCAAGTGTCAAACCGAGAAAGGCGAGAAAGAGAGGAAAGCGAAGATCAGCTCGAAAATACTCTGAAGAAAACGAACGGTCCTTATAGAGAGATAGTAGGCTCTCTCTTGTATCTTGCTAACACTGTACGTCCCGACATAGCATATGCGGTGAATGTGTTAAGCAGACACCAAATCAATCCCACTGATGAGGAGTGGAAAATGGTGAAATGAGTTTGCAGATACTTGAAACACGCCAGACGTCTGGGTCTTAAGTTTGAAGGAAAGCTTGATAACTTACAAGGTTTTTCAGATACCAGTTTTGCTGACTGTAAAGGCTCGATTACAACGAGTGGTTTTGTAATCAAGCTCTATGGTGACACAGTAGCGTGGAAAACCCATAGACAGAAATTCGTAGCTTTATCGACCTGTCAAGCTGAGTATGTAGCAATGAGCGAAGCTAATCAGGAGATGGTATCTCTACAAAACTCGTTAAGCTTGATTCTGAGAAACTCCTTCTTGCCCATGACTCTTTGGTGCGATAATAAAGCTGCTGAGGCTAGTACTAAAGTAAGCAGTACAAGCAAACTCAGACATATGACTGTAGTTAGAGAACACTTTGTTCGAGAGTGCGTAGCCAGAAATCTAATCAAAATCAGTTGGATCGCATCAAAAGATCAAATAGCAGATATATTCACAAAGGCGTTACCTGCTAAATTACATGCTAAACTAACTAAATTGCTTTTAAACTATTATTTAAAATATTAACATTTGTTTGCTTCTTTTCAGACGCTAAACCGTAATGCTGGACGACGTCGTTGAAATCTGCTCGGGAGGGAGTGTTGAGAATAAGCGAGCAGAATTCGAGCGACTGCAGAGAGCACGATGGGACTGTTCTTCCCTCTCTCCCCGTCGAACTACGGCCAGCGTCGACGTCGAGGCTGCGGCGGCGGCGCTCACTTCTCTGTGTGCTCTCATGCGAGAAAGACGCGTTCGCGATACGATTGCATCTACATAGTTCTTTTGTTTGTTAGTTCGATTTATAGTTCATTACTTGTGTTAAGTAAGCTCGAGGGTAAGCTCCAATTAATAAAGTGTTTTATATGAAAATAGGTGTTATTTATTTTCCCAAGTCACGCCAGGCCTAGTATAGGTCCAACACTTATACGTCGGCATAGCGAAGGAAGTCGAGAAATATACGAGACGCATATACGAGACTTAAAATCTTAAATTTTTACTCAATCAAGTTAACTGATGATGTCAGGCGTGGAATTGATAAAAAGAAGGTCACTCTTCTACTTCTATTTGATTCAGCAAGGCGTTTGATACTGAGTGTCACATCAGGCTACTCAGAAAGCTATCCTCTTTCAGCTTCTCTAAGCAGGTTGTCCGTTGGCTTGCATCTTACCTTACGGGAAGAAAACAGCCGTCATTGGTGACAACAACTAAATCTTCACCTTTTAAGCACTAAGCACTAGTGTCCCACGTTATTCATCAATGATATTGGTGTTTGCCTAGATTCAGACGTGTCCCATCTAATCTACGCGGATGATCTGCAAATATACAATCAATGTCACTTTAAGGAGCCCGATTCTTGTTCTGTCAAGATGAGTACTAACGCCGAAAGGATAATGGGCTGAGTTGCACCAAACTACATACTACATCAATGCTTTACCTATTGTTGCTAACACTTACATTAACATAGGGGGAGCCTTGGTTGACTATGAATCCTTAGTGTGCAATCTGGGAAGGGTGCTTGACTTCAAACTTACGTGGAAAGAGCATGTAACACAAATATGTAAACGTGCTCACTCATTAATGTACTGGCTATACTTCTTTCGGAAGAGTATCAACTTCAGGCTGCGCCAACACTTTGTGCAAGCGCTCCTGTTTCCTATCATAGACTATTGCTCATTAGTATACTGCGACCTGACCCAAGAACTAGACACTAAACTCCAGAGACTTGTTAACACGGGAATTTTTTACATCTGTGGTGTAAGGAGGGACGAGCACATCTCCCCTTATAGACGTGAGTTGCAATGGCTTATCAACGCCGGGCGTAGAAAGTACTTCATAACCTGCTTCTTGAGAGAAATCTTTAACACATCAGTGCCGACCTACATTCTAGCCTTCTTTGACTTCTACGTCACGCTCAGGCCTGTGACGGGTGAGGTGATCTCCCTGGGCATCCCTGCTTTCAAGACGGAGATGCTGAAGAATTAATTTTAATAAGCGCCTTCGCACTTCAAACAATCAGCTAAAAATACTTCTTGAAACTAGAAAACATAATCTTTACACAATCACATACACTCATTCATTTCACTTCATTCCCTATTGCAAAATCTCACGTGAGATCTTACATGAGATCTCACCTGAGATCTCAACTGAGATCTCATGCCAAAATCTCATCTGTTATTTTGGTCCGGAAGCTGCCGGATCCTCTTATTTATTCAAAAATAAGTTTTTTAATATTGGTAGTCGCCTATAAGGAGGAGCCTCCCCCAAATAAGTTAAAAAAACTAGGTTTCAAAGCATTTTAGACATTTTTTCGATTTTTAAAAATATCGCATCTAAAATCTCACCTGAGATCTCAGGTGAGATCTTATGTAAGATCTCGCGTGATATTTTGCAATATATATATATATATATATATATATATATATATATATATATATATATATATATAATATATATATATATATATATATATATATATATATATATATATATATATATATATATATATATATATATATATATATTGCAAAATATCACAAATATATATATATATATATATACACTGTGCTCCGTGGCTTTCAGTGTGTGCACGTTATGCGGAAAAAATAAAAAATTTGAGGGAAAACAAATTCTTGAATTTTGAATGTCCCGCCTTTTAGGCTCAAATAGTGGCCTTTCATCCGAAAGTGGAATAAAATACTATAAGTAATAAGAGACGAAAGTAGATTTTCCCTTAGGTGATCACTGTAAATCGAATAAACGAACCCTCGCGAAAAATCTACTTGCTTGGGCAGTAAACCCACCTGCGGGAAAAATCTGCTACTTTCGCCCCTTGTTGCATAATGTACTATTTTATATCTGATACTTGCTGACATTTTATCTAAAATTTATCTCAATATATTTCTGTATTATTTAAATAAAAAAATATGAAAAGTATTTATAAAACATTGTATGCTTCTGCATCTCTTTTTCGAGGTCAACTCCGTCTTTCGCATAATTCACAATCCTTGCAGTCCCTAACCAGTGTTTTAGCAGTTAACATATTTTTGACAGGCAGATTGGTCCTGACCAGTGCATAGTCTACTGAGCAGTTTCACTACTTTAAATTCTACCAGGAAGATAAATTTATTTTAAGCAGGAGCTTCAAAAATTACGAAATACATGCATAAAAAAGACATTTTTTTCTGATGTGCTACTCTTTTTTAGGAGCGAAGATATGGTTTTATCTATGATTGCAGATTCATCAGCACCTTTTTGTACTTGTTTTTGAGCTATTCTTTTTTTAATAAATTCGTCAACACATAGACAATTGTATTATTCAAATTTTATATCATTTTGTCAATCGACTTCTGCTGATATAATTGATTTTGTATTTATACGTTGTTGATCATCACTATTTTCTTCTTCATTAATATCATTGAAAAATGACTGTAAAAATGAACTAAATAATCCTCTTCTACTATAAATTTGAGATGGTTGGACATCGAAAAATATCTGTCCTATCTTTTCAAGATACTGCAGAAAACACGGATCTCTAGATAAACTCGTAAAGTACTGATCACAGAGTATGGTAAACATAGAAATTTTCCCACTGAAAAAAATATTTGTTTCAGTTTTGAAATTATTTATAAAATGTGTTGCATAAGACATACTCACAACTGTATTGTTTTTAACAGAAAAAAGGAAAAATTTAATAAAGGCAGAATGAATGGTGGTTGTTTTGCTATTTTCGGATGTTGGTTGATAAAAGAAGTAAAAGCTTCTTCTGCTGCTTCCGCATTCTGCAAGCAAAGATATCTAAAACCAATAAAATTACATTATGTTAGATATTTATTCAACTCCATCTGTAATAACTTTTTAAATCGTTGAAATAATTTTTTTAACTTAGTTATAAAATAGGCCTTTCTTTATATAGATTTAGAATAGATTTCTTCTATAGATTTAGAAAACAGAATTTAGTTCAAGTGTGGAAAAAATTTTGTTTTCTCCGCTAAGGCGGGGTCTCGGAATAATACTTATACTACATTGTGCAACTGGGGAATTGGGGGGTCGGTTTTTTTTAGTGAGAATAGTGTCCAAGCACAAAAGCATTATCTTAGTCTAAAATCCACCGCTAAATAAATTTGAAGTATGTTTTCACAAAGATTAGAAAATCTAGATAATCATAAATCAGTAATTACAAAAACAGCTATTAATTTCAATAATGTTTGATAAAGTTTTTAGTTTTAACGGTTGGGCATAAGTTAAAATAGGATAGGGCCAGGTAGAAGTTTCAAGTAATACATAAAAAGGCACATTTGACCATTATGACAGACACACCTTATATAAATTCATTTTTGCTTAGCTTAGAATCAGTTTCAGAGTTGTGATTGAGACAGAATTTACAAAAGCAAAATAAGTTTTTTAAAAATCAGACATACCGAAAAAAAATTAAAAGTAGTTAGTAATTTAATTCCAAAAATCAGTTAGGATATAGTTGAATGCGTGCTAAATTTCAGCTTAACATATGGATCTGTTCAAGAGTTCTTATGAGAAAAACATTTTAGAAAAAACGTGTTTGTTAAGAATCAAACATTAACAAAATTTTTAAAAAATCGCTATTTTGCCTCCAAACTTTTATTAGTTTTAAGTTAGAACGTAGTTGAATTGCATTTAAAATTGTAATTTATCATATCAAATAAATAAATAAATAAATATATATATATATATATATATATATATATATATATATATATATATATATATATATAAGTAGTATATGGGCTAGTATGGAGAGACTGGGCATGGTCTAGAGTGACGTCACCAGTCCCGTGGCTGGCGCCAGTTGTTTAAGTAAACAGAAGCCTATGATTATATCAACAGTAACTGATAAGGTTAATAAACATGATTTACGACCGCTACTGTCATAAACAAAAAGTCTGTCATCGATAGGTGACTTTTATTTGTTTATTTATAAATAATTATAAATAATTGTTAAAGAAAGGCTATATCACGCATACGATGCCAGCCCTCCTCCTTTTACCCCAAGCAGACCCGAGCGCGACTGTCTCTCTCTCTCTCTCTTTTTAGCTGTCTACTCCATACCGGCCCCGAGCTCAAACGCACGTGCGCGACTCTCGCTATACCAGCCCGTAGCCCCCCTCTCCTTTTACACTATAGTAGCCCCGAGCTCTGACGCGGTGGCTCCCGCTGCTGCTATACCAGACCCGCTTCTCTCTCTCTCTCTCTCTCTCTCTCTCTCTCTCTCTCTCTCTCTCTCTCTTTTCTCTCTCTCTCTCTCTCTTTTCTCTCTCTACGCCATACTCGCGCGCGTCCTCCAAAGCCGCCGTCTACCTGTCTCTCGCGTATACCTGCTGTTTGGCTTTTATTGCCCTAGCGCCGACTCTGATCCTTTCTACGCTATAAAGAGAGAGATTGTTCCACATATATAATTTATATGGTGGCCCTGAAAAGAGCCGATTGTTTTTTGAAATATATATTATTGTAATTAGTGTTTCAGCTTGCTGTAGCCGTCTTTTTTGGGGCACGAAAAGGTGTTTGTGGAAAAGGATTTTTGATTCTGTGACCAGGAGGAGGAGGAGGAGAATTTTTTAGATAGATTATTATAACAGCTTTTCTCTGGATACGAGAAAGTGTTGGTTGAGAATGACGACTGATTGTTCTGCTTTCTTGGCTCCTTGCTTCTCATGAGAGGCTGTCTCTCCTCCCACGTAGAACCTTTTTTCCACTCTTTGCGCTGCTCCTGTCCCACGGTCGAGTTGCTGCTTTGCCGGTCGCTTGACGAATGATTCGCATCGAAATAAACGCGTGCATATATAACTCTACCACTCGGTGCCGCAAAGCTTACTCTAAATTTCGGCTTTGGGGATCGTTAATGGGAGTGTGGGTTTTGCACGCATAAAAAGAGAAATTCTGGCACAATATTTATTTACTAAAAAACGCGTACGAGTCGAATAATAAAATGACTCACCTTACAAGGTAATGAACTAATAAAATGACACACGAGAGCGCGCGCGCGCGCACACACACACACACACTCAGCAGCGAAAGAGAAGGCGCCTCACAGTGGGACGAATCCAAAAAAAATGGACAAAAGTCTTGCTTGAAGTGTGGTTGCACTTAAAATAACTTCAAAAACGGTAAAAATGTTTATTTTTGTATGTATTTTACGAATCCAAGTCCCTCACGGTGATACCGATTCTAATAAAAAAAACGGCTAAGCGAAAAAAAACGTATAAATTTTAACAATTTTTCGTAAACATATGTCACGTCAACCTACTATGACCTAGACTGGCCGCTCAACGCACACCCGGATAACATGTTCAAACAACGAAGTACCTCACCACGGTAATTGGGAATATTCCACGGCAGGCATAACAGAGGCCAACGAACCAACAACGGTCGGCAACACAGAGCACGACAAAACAACCAAACCACTGACACGCGCGGCGGCAGATGAAAGGGCAACGATCCTGAATAAA
The DNA here is from genome assembly GCF_009193385.2 of Nasonia vitripennis. NCBI lineage: Eukaryota > Metazoa > Arthropoda > Insecta > Hymenoptera > Pteromalidae > Nasonia > Nasonia vitripennis. The sequence goes on from NW_022279599.1 coordinate 24,995, forward strand.
CTAGATAAAACAAGGGGAGACACCCCAGAGCTACCGGACAATAAAGAGGCCATAAATTTCAGACAAACGACCCAAATAAGTGGAAATCGATACGACAATGAGAGAAATTACAATAAAGAAAACCATTACAGATGGCCAGACTAGGGGCCGCGCACTGAGGGACACTGATTAATAAAAGGGGCGCCCACTCATACTGAGACATACACCCTACCTAAATCCTGATTGGCCAGAACCTTCCCTATGCTTATGCATTACCCTCATCCCTATAAATACCAATGGAGAGCAAGGAGGAGTATTCTTTCGTATCCCGGAGTTCTTACTGGTAGGACGAAGCTCTGCCCGACTCGCGACTTAAACTATTTTTCTGTAATCGGACTTAGAGTCAGAGCGTTCGCCAAGTTTTTGGACATAGTCATATTTCTACCTCAGACACGAGTTGTACTCAGACTTGTATCTTGTACCATTTATAATCTAATGAGTTGAATAAACCATTTCTCTCAATTACTTAATCCTTGCGAACGAATTATTACATTTCAAACTCCGCGCTCTTTGAGACGAGCTACAGCGGCAGAACGAGAGCAAGCCACCCTATCGGTAACTACAAGCCAGCTTCGTCAAGGTAAGTCGTTTCTCCTATCAATCTTCTCAAATTCACGTCAGTCTCGCATGCAACGTTATTGTGTCAGTACATAGTTTTTAGATCTAACTAGGCTAATACATGTAGAAATCACTCTGAGTTTCGTTACTCCGTGAGCTATCACTATCGCACAGTCAGCCGAGCTACCGGTCAAGTCGCGCGCTTCTTTACCTTTTCCCTAGACGGTATCGCGTGAGCGGACTGCGCTAAATAAAAGGTCTCATCGACTCGGAATCTGTAATTATTTCTATCGTGCGAGTATTCGCTCTGTGCGGCCACCCGGACGTAACAAAAATTGGGGGCCCCTTCCGGTCTTGGTTTTTACTATTAGAAGCAAGCGCGATTAGATCAACGGAATCTTGGCGTTAGGCGGGCCGAATAAAGTAGACGAAGCATTACGAATGTTAGAACTAAACGCGAAGGCACTAGAACCTGACGTACAGAGGGACGATTGGGACATCAAGAAATACGTAACATACTTTCGCGAACTAAAAGTAAAGTGTTCAACCAAAAAACTGCAGTCATCGGTGATACAAACGCGCGCCACGATATGCGACGCTTTAGAAGCAGAACTCGACAGGGAGGAAATCGAAAAAACAGTCAGTTGCAGCACCTTAGTTAACGTCGTAGGGGATTTCATAGCAGCTCGCGTAAAACCGACGTCACTAATTAAATTCCTGGCGGGCGACGACGAGGAAGACTTAACGTATATACCGCAATTAATTCTCAGAGCAGAAATGACGGAGGATTACACCGGCACACAAAATAAAAAAAGTTGTCTGCGCGAGAAATCAGACCTATCTATCTTTATGTTTTTTCGGGCGCTGAATCCGAATCCGGGGTCAGTTTTAACCGATCACGTCAGGTTCAAGGTCAGTTTGAGGTCAAATTGGGAAGTATCGGTTAAAAAAATTAAAATGCCATATATATTTATGTTTATTTGGTCGCTGAATCCAAATCCGGAATCAGTTTGGCCCCATCTCGTCAGGGTCAAGGTCAGTTCAAGGTCAAACTGAGAAGAAATGGTTAAAAGAAATAAAAATGCCATTCATTTATGTTTTTTTTTGTCGCTGAATCTGAATCTGGGGTCAGTTTGGCCCCATCATGTCAGGGTCAAGGTCAGTTCAAGGTCAAACTGAGAAGAAACAGTTTAAACCGATTAAAATGTCATATCAAAACTTGGTATTGAAGTAGCCAATCAAAATGTAAACTGGGTGCCACAAAAAGTTTGCAGTAGATGTTATACGATGGTAACACGCTGGGAAAGAGATAAAACAGAAAGAAACTTGAAATTTACAAAACCAATGATATGGTCTTCTCCAACGTGTCAAAATGACTGCTATTTTTGTATGACTAATACCAAAGGTTTTAACACGGCTACTAAATCTAAAATTGTATACGCAGACGTTTCTTCAGTAGTGAAACCTGTGAGAATAGAAGTCAGGGATAAAACTGTTAGTATCGAACCCATGGATGTGGACCGCTCAGGCGAAGTAGAAGAAATGCAAGTTGATGAGTCCTGTGACGAAGAAGGTTCTGAGGTTGAAGAAGAATCTGACGAAGAATCCTCAAACGAAGAATACCTGCCAGCTAGTACAAGAAAAGCTCCAGAAACCTTTAACCAAGAAGAGTTAAGTGATCTTATTCGAAATTTACGATTACCTAAAGATGGAGGAGAATATCTAGCGTCAGCTCTTAAAACGAAAAATCTGTTAGCAAAAGAAACAACGGCCTCTTTTTATCGAGATAGAGAAAAAGAATTTAGGAATTTTTGTACGAACGATGAAGAGAATTCGTTAGTATATTGTATAGATGTTAAAGGTTTAGTCGATGCAATAAAACCGAATACGTATAAAGACGAGGAATGGAGACTTTTTATTGATTCGTCAAAACGAAGTCTGAAAGCTGTTCTGCTTCATAACGGAAACAGGTTTGCATCCATTCCCATAGCTCACTCGACTAAGCCTTATGAAAATTTAGAAATTGTATTGGAAAAAATAAAGTACTTGGAACATTAATGGAAAATTTGTGGTGATCTTAAAATTGCAACCATGATCTTAGGACAACAATCAGGTTTTACTAAAAATCCCTGCTTCTTGTGTTTATGGGATAGTAGAGACAGGGTAAATCACTACGTTAAGAAAGTATGGCCAACTAGAACACATTTTGAACCAGGATCGAGGAACATTATACGTACGCCATTGATTGACCCATCAAACTATCTGCTACCACCACTTCATATCAAACTTGGCCTCATGAAGCAGTTCGTCAAAGCTCTGGATAAAGATGGCGATTGTTTCCAGTATTTGGGAGAAAAGTTTCCCGCAATAAGTGAAGCTAAATTAAAAGAAGGTATTGTTGATGGTCCTCAAATTCGTACTCTATTTGAAGACGAAACATTTATCACAAAAATAAACGACACAGAAAAAGCTGCATGGCAAAGTTTTAAAACTGTTCGTGAGAACTTTTTAGGAAATAAAAAGAGTGAGAACTATCAGGAACTAGTTGAACAAATGTTTGGGTTGCTTGATGAGTTATAAAATGCATTTCTTACATTCCCATCTTGATTACTTCCCTCTTAATCTAGGAGATGTCAGTGAACAACAGGGAGAACGATTTCATCAAGATATAAGTGTAATGGTGAATCGATACCAAGGAAGATGGAATGTCAACATGATGGCAGATTTTTGCTGGACACTGAAGAGAGACATTAAAACAAATAACAAAAAGAGAAAAAGAAATCCATTGCATAGGTCATTTGAAGTAAAAAGAGTTCGTTACAAGAGAAAAAAAGAGTAAAGAAAGACATCGAGAGTTACTAAGCTAGTGGAAAAAAAGCAAAATAAGAAAAAAATATAAACGAAAGCAACTTTTCTCTGTACACAAGGAAGATATTATGGGATTAAATAAGATTTTTTACAATTTTTCGGTATCTTTTTCAATTTTTGGAAAGTTTTGATATGACATTTTAATCGGTTTAAACTGTTTCTTCTCAGTTTGACCTTGAACTGACCTTGACCCTGACGTGATGGGGCCAAACTTATTCCGGATTTGGATTCAGCGACCAAAAGAACATGAATATATAGCATTTTAATTTTTTTAACCGTTACTTCCCAATTTGACCTCGAACTGACCTTGAACCTGACGTGATCGGGTAAAACTGACCCCGGATTCGGATTCAGCGACCGAAAAAACATAAATGTAATTTGACCTCCAACTGACCTTGACCCTGACGTGATGGGGCCTAACTGACCTTATATTCGAATTCAGCGACCCGAAAAACATAAAGATAGATAGGTCTGATTTCTCGTGCAGACAACTTTTTTTATTTTGTGTGCCGGTGTTATCAAACATTAGGCCTTCCAAGCAATACTATGTCCTTGTACGAGAATTTAAACAAAACGGGGCATTCATCGAATAAAAAAATTAATGCGGACGCAGTTGAAGTCAAAAAATTTCAGTTTTCGACACCGCGAATAAACACCTTCAGACCGAGAGAAAACTTACTACAATCGAGCGCAGACGCATATAACAATGCGTCGGTAAGCGTCTTGCATAGTAAAGCGGCAGAAAAAGTGATGCGAGATTTACCGAGGTTTGACGGAAAAAACATACCTGTGCACGTATTCGTGTTGCGCTTACAACAAGCCGCGAACGCGCTCACTGCGGAAGGAGAACTCGAACTTGCAAAAGTAATTTACTCGAAATTAGACGGCGATGCATACAACTCAACAATCAATAAAACATTTAGATCAGTAAGAGAAATTAGTAAACACCTCGAATCAACATTCGGTTCGGGAACATCAACGGACGAACTACTCGGAGAACTCGCGAAAATAAGGCAAAAAAAGTGAGAAAAAGTCGTTACTTATTCTAATAGAATCCGAATTTTGGACGTAAACATCAAGGCGGCAGCGAATATGGAAAGAAAAGCGACGCCAAGTTTTAACGCGGAACTTAGTCGAAAATTAATATATTATTTCAAGAAAGGACTAGATTGGACAATAAGCACGCGGCTTAGCGAATTTAATGGCGTAAACGAAGCAATTATCCATGCAATAGAAAATAGAGCGTGATTTGGCATGCTATCAAGAAAATCAGGATAAAAAAAATAATACGGCTCAAATTTGCTTAGTAAACCCTCAAGCTATAGAACAATTCTAGAACAAAATCGAAGTAAAAAATTAAATGAACTCGAGAAGACGGGGAGAGAAAATTCAACAGAAAAAGAAAGTGCGCGTAAAAACTGGAAGCAATCCTGAGAGACGCGGAACGGGTCATAAAAAAAGAAGTGCAGGTAGAGGAGATTATTTTTAATATGCACACTAAAGCAATGAGCGTAATCCTAAGCCTCAACAGCCTAACCGGTTACAGCTCGGAAGGTACAATGATAGCACTAGAAAAGATATTGGACGCAATTAGGCTGGGCACCTGGCGAGAGGCGAAATTTCACGGTATTTTAGAAAAGGGGCACAAGCAACTGTCAAAAATGCGGAGGGACCTGCAGAACGAACGGGTAGAAGCATGCGTATACTGTCAACCCGTCTCGACCATAAATAACGACAGGATAAAGAAGGTGTCCGAGCAAATACGCTTGGAGCATATTTCCGAAGGAGAAAGAACCAGGGTACGGAGGTTAGTGGAAGAATTCCACGACATATTTCATATAGAAGGGAAAAAACTGTCAAAAACACCGATACTTAAATTAACAATACCTAGAGTCGACGAGGTACCGGCATCGACTAAGCCTTATCGACGCTCACCCGAGGAGAGAGAAGAACAGGAAAGACAAATAGCCGAACTATTCAAGGACGGCATTATCGAAAAATCCACGTTATCTTTTTGCAGCCCGTGCTTTCTAGTTCCAAAAAAGCCTGACTCCAAAGGCGTTGTTAAATTCAGACTAGTTATCGATTACAGTAAAGTCAATGCTAAGACACTGAATAATCAATACCCGATGCAAAATATACTTGACATGCTCGATCAACTCGGGGGAGCCAAATATTTTTCGGTTTTCGATTTAAAGTCGGGTTATCACCAAATAGAAATAGCAGAAGAGTACATGCATAAAACGGCATTGGCTACGCAGAGCGGACTATACCATTTTACGCGCGGCAGTCTACGCACAATGCCGGCGACATTTTCGCGCGAGTAGTAGGGGCTGCGCGGCTACTGGGCCAAGCGGGTTCTGGGCCACCAAATACCGACGCATGGTAACTCATATTAGTAGATCACTGCTTTACCGACAGAGCATTGTCGGACGACCGTGATGTCAATGGTGGCGCCCCACCGACGCATGGTAACTCATATTAGTAGGTCCCTGTTTTACCGACAGAGCATTGTATATCTACCATGCTGCCAGCGGTGGCGCCCTCCATAAACCAGTGTTGTCGACGGTAGCGCCCCCGTTACCCCCCCCCCCCTCCACAGCTCAGAGTGAGCATCGGTAATTTACTTTATCGACCTGGGATGCGATGGATAATTTGGAATAGGATTTGTAGGATTAAAGGTCAAGATTAATAAATAAATACATCAAAATATTCATTTTTATTTTACTTTATTCAAAAAAAGATAGGTACATAAAACATTATTTGTAAAGACATGTATATTATAAAATCTTTCAGAACTTCTTATAACCTTGATGTTCTGGCATGGATTTCGTATTAGTGGAATATTTCTCAAAAGTATTTTTTAACCGTTCAAATTTATTAACAGGAGTAGAACAAGGTTCTCCACGATACGTATTACATTGTTTATCATCTTGCACTCTACTAACGCTTTTATCCTCCTTGAGAGGTATGTACGGAATGCTATTTCGTTTCATTTTTTATATCTATCCTGACTGATGATTTAAGATAATAATGATTCGAATGTTTGTTCCTGCAAGCTTTATATAGTTTCAAACAAGTTTCTTAATATCACCACTTATAGGATTATACTTGACAATGCGATCATGTAGAATTAGACAATACGCTGTAGTGTCCACGGGTATATTACGCTTACATTCAAATTCAAGACGTACGTCTACAGCTGCCTGTTTGAGCCACTCGTTTTGTTTTGAGCAGTCGATAACTAGGAGTGGAGCATTTGTAATGAATTCTTCTTTGCTTAAAAGGGGATCTATTACAATTCTATCAGAATAATACGCATTCTGAAAATTAGCATACATATCGTAATTTATGACAAACTGATTGTTTAAAATATCAAGATTCAGATTTCCATACGGATAGCTCTGAGAGTTGAGGAAAAGTTTGACATTACTAATATTACAATGATCAAAATGACTAGCATTTTGTCTTCGTACACCTTTCCTCCCTGTTTGAAAACCGAGAATGATAAAACGTGGTTTTTCCAGCTGATTCGATGTTTTTACAATCCATACATGTTGCGTGGTTGTTGGAAGCACTGAATACTCATACAATTCCCATGAACGAAAACTCATCGAAATCGGTATATCTTATTGAATATAGTTAAATAGTTGTATTTTTCGTCGGTCTGAGAGCATGAGGTAGGGCATAAGCCACTCTATACGATTGATCTCGATTTTGAATTCTTCATATATCGGTCTCCCATCCACCATTAAAGCCTCTTGCAAAACAGCATTCAAATCATTTCTCGGTCTTGTGAGAATAAGTTCATGCTTAACGTTTACAACGATTTTGCGATAATCTTCAGCGAAACCAAAAATCATTGATAGAGGAACTGTCACATCAAAGTTTCTATTATTATCAGCTATATTTCCCACGTCAGTAATAGGTGTCCAGCCAGAATTTTCAAGATACTTTAGTTGACTAGGTGAGAAAGATGTGTAACCTTTCATCAGGGTTGTAGCAGCAACGTTCTTACATCGATCAATCTCTATGGCATTCATCTCATATCGAATTTCTTCAAAGAGATGACTAATAGCATTGTTCACAAAAAGGGTGTGTTGTACTGCTTGTCCATCCTGTCTAGTAATCTTTCCACAAATATGTAGAGAACTTTTTGATGGTAGAACACACAAATCTTGATGTTGTATAGCTATCCGAATTTCATCACTATTATTGAATGCAAGTGAGGTATAGGGTTGATGTGCATGAACCTCATAATGCGAGACAGATTCATCAAAGATGACGGGGGATTGTACGTTAAGAACTGATTCCATTTTTCTGAGGCACACAGCAACAACAAATAAACGTACAAGTTATTTTTTCAGTATTTTTCTCGCTTGAGGTCCCGTTCTTCCTCCACCACGCACTTTGAGACTGAGACTTTGTAGAAACTGACTGTTCTGACGTGTTAATTGTTTGATCACTCGTTGCTGACTGACTGTCTGACGACATACTGAGCTATTAATATAGCTTTTGTCAGCATTAAAAACAATACCCATTTCAATGGCTTTTTAAATGTAGACGAATTGTAATAATTTCACCTCGGAGATTAACCAAATCACCATCTTGATATACTATGCGTAGTTGTAGGTGATCGATCACTTTCACAGATATTGGCAAGTAAATTATTTGTTTAGGCACTTCGATTATCTTGTAGCCTGGCGGAACTGCTGGGAAAAATTCATGTATTGTATGAACTTTCTGCTGATTTATGTATGCTCCTGTCGTAATGTTACATTCAACTCGTAAAGCGTTCACTTTAGACGACCAATCGAGTCAGTCGGTCGGAAATCTATTTCATGACTACACATAATAATACTTCGTAACGTATTATTATTTGGTTTGATACTAACTTTTATACCTCGAGTATCGAGGATACCTTGTAGAGTTCGATCAATATCCTCAATCTCATAACTGCCAGTAGGTAGTTCAATTATTTCTTGACCAACATAAAATTTATTACAGTTTTCATCGACGTTCGGTATAGAATTAAAAGTTAGCAGCTCAACAAGTCCAAGACTGTATTGCTTATCCGAATCCAGTTCTATTGGAGGAAAATAGTGCGTCTCAAGGATTGAGGAGGTGGCGGAAAGGCTGAGAGTCATTGATTCAACAACCATCTTGAGTAGACTAATTCAAATCATTCATGTAGATTTCTTTTTATATAGACAAAAATTATCTTTACGATTGAGCTGATTGCAGAGAAATTTCAGACAGAGATGACCACAGATGAAAATTGAAAATTCCTGATACCTCTGATAATTGTACTTAACTTGTGATACTTTCCAGTAATTCATAAGATCTCGTGGTGGTTGTAAATCACCAAAACTATCAAAGTATGTAACCTCATTACCAATTTTTCGATAAGCTACCCAATGCGTGCCAGGTCCACTTGCATCATCCAGATTAATGACTGCCAATTCTCTGGCTCGACAACCGTTTGAAGGCAGAGCATTTCTCATAAAAACTCCTCGAAAATTTGGTATATTCATTAGGTTTACATATTTGAGCAGATCGTTGTCGGAAGTGCACGTTTAGGCAATCTTATTTCATCAAAGTTTTTTTTTTCTTCCTTTACACTTTTTGTTCTTCTTCTTCAGAAAGATGCCGAAACCTTTACGATGAGGTTTTAGAAACAGTCCTTTACCGAGTGCCAACATTTCAATTTTTTCATTATGTCTTTTTTGTTCTTCCATTTGTTTCTTAGCAGCACTTGCTTTATTTATTGCTTTAGCGATTCCCGCAGCTCCTCCTGCAAGTCAGCCTACTGCACTGAGACCAGCAAAAAGTGGGATAAGTGCTGGAAGAAAGCCACCTACTTTGCTGGGAACAGGCAATATGCGTGAAACATTAACTTTACTTTTTCCATCAACATTTTTCACATGCTCTCGAGCCATCTTTAGTGTTGACTTTATCATAGAGCAAGAATCGTTGCCAGGAATGATAGGTTTTCCCATTGACTTGATCAAATTTTTCAGTGTAATCTTTTTCTTTGAAATCGTTTTCTTAAGTTTATTAAATCTACGCCTGCCACCTCCTCTTACTCCTCCTCTTCCAACACCCAAACCAAGCTTTGATTTTAACTTCATGGTATTTGCTATAGCAAAAGCTGTCGCTTTTACTTTCAAACCAGCGTCTCTATATTTCACTCTCTGCCACGCCTTCTCTGCTAAAATCTGATCATCTGCGTTTCTCTCCTGAACGTTGAAGGATTTTTTGAGTAGGCAATATCGTGTTCCTTACAAGCAGCGTCTAGAGGATTTATTCCTGAATCACCACGAGCTAAACGTTTAGCAAGTTTAGTACCTGAACCACCGCACTGATAACCAGGCACATGTAGTTCAATGGGTAATTTGTTAATCAATGTATTCACTAAACCTGTACCTTTTTTCTGATGTATGATGCTAGCTCTTAACAAGCTCATGCGAGACTGAATGAGGGTACTATAAATGCTCATATTTATAATATATCGAGTCAGTCGTGATATGAAATTTTAAGAAGCAGGCAGCAAAGTTGCCAGTGGTTAATTTCGATCTTTTGACCCAGCAGCAGCAAAAAAAAAACAACACAATCGTCATGGAAAATTGCTACCTAACAGTATAAGAGCAGTATTTTGTGGTCCGTCTAATTATGGTAAAACGAACGCACTCTTATCTCTAATCATTCATCCTAATGGTTTGAGATTTGAAAATATTTACGTATAATCGAAATCTTTGAATCGGCCTAAATATAAATTATTGGAACAACCTGTTGAGCCTCTAGAGGGTATTAAATACTTATCGTTCGGTGAATTTGATCTCGTCGTATCACCTGATGAAGCTCAACCCAACTCAATTTTTATCTTTGATGATATTGCCTGTGAGAAGCAGGATAATGTCAAAGCTTTTTACTGCATGGGCAGGCATAAAAGCGTGGATTGGTTTTACTTGTGTCAGTCGTATGCGCAAGTACCGAAACATTTAGTGCGTGACAACGTCAACTTGTTGGTAATTTTCGACAAGATGATATGAACTTAAAACATGTTTATAACGATCATGTTAATACAGATATGACATATCAACGCTTCAAAGATATTTGTTCAATGTGTTGGAATAATAGCAATCATAGTTTTCTCGTTATAGACAAAGACCGTGATATCAATGATGGTCGCTACATGATGCTGAATAAATTTAGCATTTGATTGTGAGACTCTAGAGAGTCGAGAGCATATATAAAACTATTAGTATCTGTGTATAATAATTTACAATTATCTTTGTACATTTGCCATATATAATTATAATGAAAAGCATAAATCAGTGTCTTGGAGAGATCTAAAACTACAAGCCCAACATAGATTGGCTTATTCATAAATATATCAGTCTTATTTAACTGTATTGCAACTAGATTCTCATTAAATATGGAACTACTGTGAAAGTTTGGCTTCGAAATTTGAGCTTCGACACCATATCTTCCATCGTATTTACTCATTAGTTTGACTGTAACTCGTTTTCTAATATTTTCCATGGTCTTGCCAAATACAGCATTATTCATTAGTTTGAAAAAGTTTTTTTCAAATGCATTTTTTGCTACTGCCCTCATACTAGTATTCAAATCAATATATGATTTGAGCCAGAGAGACTGCTTAAATTTTAGAATTTTATGTATTTTAACGAGTCGAAGACCGTTTGAAAGAGCTTGTTGCAGAGCAATATAATGAATAACGTAATTTCTTTTAAGTTGAAGTGTAGCTAAAAGTTTTTCCTGCTTAGATCCCGGAGGTTTTGCATGTTCTGGACAATTTTCAAGCCACTGAAATTCATCATACGAAAGACACTGTGAAAGCCCAAATCCGTATAAATTATTTGCATCTAAATAAATCAAGTATTCATTTGCTTTATCTTTATCATACTTTTCAAGCATGTACTTATGATTAGCTGCTGCATACCGATTAGAGCACTGACCACCTCGAATTCCTCGTTCTATAAAAAGTACCATCTCAATGTCTGTTAGAAGTTTTAATTGTACACTTATATGTTTGAGCATAGCGTCCCAGGAAAAGCCTGGAGTAGTCTAATAATGAGCAGGATCTAGATTATAAACATTCATGCTCTGATCTCGAAAATTTTCGAAAACGTCTGCTAACAGCAAAACATCAGTCTTCATATAAAGATCTGAGTACTCGCCAAGTGTTTGTATATTAAATGTACTCCATACATTTTGTGCATGCTCATAATCTCGATCAGATATAGATGAGTCATTGAGAATGCTGAAAAAATCCTCTTTTTCAGGCAACTTACACTCTTCTAGTTTTTTCCCATGAGCTTATATACTCATAGGGTAAAACACCTTTTCTTGTTAGCAAGTTTATTTGTGTCGTACTCAGATCACTAAATTCTTTATTAACAATTGAATAATCTTGAATATATGATGCTAATTTTTCAAGTGATGTAGGCATAAATCTAAATGAATCTAAAAATCTTATCTTAATTTTGCTGTTTTCTACATGCTTCGTAAATGAAATATATTTTTCTTTTGTCAGAGGTAGTAAATCAATCTGTCCTGGAAAATGGTTTGATACATCAGTAATAATAAACCACTTAAATTATGAAACGCAACTGGAACTATTTTTGAATCTTGATAGTTTAGATTGCAGGTAGCATGTGCAGGTCCTCGATATTTTCCAGTGAGATGACAGTGATCACGCACCTCTGCATCATCATTCAACAATTTTTTACAAATATGACACGTTTTTGAATCATAATAACCTATTAATTCAGTCTGAGATAGAACTGGTATAGGTAAAGGGTTCGCATATAAATCACTTATTTGTTTTTCTATGTTTCTTAACTGTTCAGCAAACCATTCTGACGCTTCAGGTCCTCTATAAAAGGCATATTTTGATAGTGAATCGTTGTAACTACATTTCAGATAGTAACCTATACTATAAATTTCATGACTTTGTATTGGTTGCGTGTTTGTTTTTTCATCTTGACTTATTGGTTTTAACAAACATTCACAGTCTGCATAGATTATGAAAGGTAACTTTTCATTGTAGCGATGATTTTTAAACATTAGCAAACTATTTTCTTCATTAGGCAGTCTAATTCTACATTTATTTGATATTTTGCAATGCTCTTCATGCTTTATTAAGTCATCTTCTTTATACAAAAAATTTAAACATCTATCGCAAACATAGAGTTTCTTTTTTCTATTTGTCAAATTATTACTGATTAAACGTGACATACTTTTAATGTATACATAATGTGATTGAGATAAAAACTCATCACTTTTATCAACATCACCACCATCTAAATTATCATTTGTGAGTAAAAGAAGATTGGTATGATTACTCTTTTTACATGATGTTAAATAGAGAGGTGTAATATCTTTGTTATCTAAACCAAACACATTTATTGATATTGCATTATTTTGCTTTTCAAATCTTGGGATAATTTTCAATGATACTGGCAACTCAATACCTTTCATATTTAAAATGTTTTCATACTGAATATAACTATTCAATCTATTAGAATGATTTCCATGTTTTACTGGATATAATGCAGATAAAATTGCCCATATAAAGCATTTGTTATCATAATTTTTAACATTTATGCATGCTTTCCTTTTCTCTATGAATGCTGGTAATGGTATATAAGAGCTACTGGCACGCATTGGATTAAATTTATTTATATTTATCTGTATGTTTTCAATAGAATGTAGAGTCCAACCAGAATCACGTTCTTGAAATTCTTCAATATCTGTGAGTAGAGGTTCAATAACATTAGACTTGAACCAATTATTTAACAATGTTGTAGATAAAATTTCATGACTTTTCGTGTTGAAATATTTAGTCTCAATGTACTCTCCTTCTTTTTCTTCGACATTTTCATTATTCTCTACACATATTTTTGTAAATTTACATGATAAAACAGTGTTAATTTTAAAAGCTTTATCATTTGAGTGCATCATACTTTTTATTCTTCGTGAAAATAATATTGCAGAGTCTCGTAGGAAATTAATTATATCAATGTGTGTCAAATTTGCTATAACAGCAGTCCTCATGCGGTTTTCAAAGGCGTTATCCATATCAATCCAACGCACGCGATCAGTGACAGTATTTTGTTTATTTACTTGTACTCCAGCACCGCTTTTTCTTCTAGTCATAATTTCAAGTCTTCCTCTCATACATTCTATTTTTCCGATTGTACATATAATGCTTTGTCGTTCTTGAACGGTAAGCTTTTTATTACTCAAAACTTTACGAAATGTCTTTAATGTTAAAAGAAATTGATGGTTCTATCGTGTTACAGTGGATAAATCAACTGTACTTGTAGCAGAAAATAATAATCTTTCGACCTCTTCCAAGAGCTTAACTTGCTGTAGGCATTCATTTATAATATCCTCCATTTTCACAGTTGATATCTATTAATAAAATAAACAAAATATTGTTTAATTTATATATTTTAATGCGGATATTTGTGATTGATATTGTAAAGTAAATAAGATAAAAGTAGATAAAAAAGATCTATTCTTAACCAGCAATTACGACTAAACGAGTGCTGGATGGTAAAACAGAGGTCTAATGCCCAATGTGGGAGTAATGTGCGTGTGCCTACTACTTGACCACTGTCAGATGTGAAAAAGCTAGTGCGCACGTGTGTGTATGCAGTAGAGAGAGAGAGAGAGAGAGAGAGAGAGAGAGAGAGAGAGAGAGAGAGAGAGAGAGAGAGAGAGAGAGAGATAGCTGCTGTGTCACTAGCGTAAGAGAGAACCGATTGGTCCAAGTGGTAAAACAGAGGTCTACTGGTTACCCGCGGATGCGACTGCATGAATGCAGTATACTGTTCTCTACAATAGTTGAGAAAGCTGTAGAATTTGTAAGTATATTTTAAATATTTTATTATTTTATTTATAAATTTATTCTTAATGAGTAATATTTTTATAGATAACATGGATTTGATTGTTGATATCCAGGGCTTCAAGGGACAAAACAGTGAATTCATAGTCAAGGAGTTGGTCTACATTGATCCCAACGAGCCAGCAGCAGTAGCTCAATTAGCTACATTTCAACCACCTCACTCTTGGTACGACTTGTCGAGCGATGTCCAGTGTGCCAATCTGTGGCTCAAATATTCTTTTCACGGATTAAAGTGGAGCGATGGTGAACTGCCATACGACAAGCTAGCCGAAGTTTGCTCCAGCCTCTTCGATTTATCGCCGACAAGGAACGTTATTATTTGGGTGAAAGGTGCGCAGAAAAAGGAGTGGCTGCAGCTATATTTCCCGGACGTCCGTAATATAGAAGATCTCGGCTGTCCATCCTTAAAGACACCAGGATTTCGAACTCCGCTGGTGTGTTCACATCACCTTCCTGACTGGAAGGAGAATTGTGCAGTTCAAAACGTTTACGCAATAAACAAGTGGCTTCGTGCAGTACGACAAGATTTTATCTTCCCACTGCATTTATTTGAGGATTATTATTCCTCATCTGATTCGGATACAACAACGACAACATTGGAAGAATAATTTATCATGTGAGTATATTCTTGTAATACATAAACAAATATAATAAGCTTATAGATATTGTTTCATTATTTTTACGGAATGGAGTCGCTGAACGCTGTAGCAAGAGCTTCACCATTCCTGCCTATGAAAAAAATTAAGGATTTGGAGATCAACAAGAAGTACAAAATATCCAAACATAAGAAAGTTCAGACAAAATTTGGCGCGAAGATGGTGTTGTAGTTGGATGGAAGTTTCGACGTTTTCCCACCCACCAAAGTAAATGCCTTCCTCATCGAGAACAACACCGACGAGGAGAAGTTCAAGAATGAAATTGATACTAGAGATGTTTATCTAGTACATTATGAACACAACATTATTGAATTCATGTAATAATTTATCTCCACTGCGTATAGTATTAAGGATTTTTTCTCAATAATTAGAGTGTTTATTTATGTTAAATTCTTTTTTAAAGGGGATTATCGCGACGCTTAGTAAGTTTTTTCTTCTAATATTAAGGATTTTTATATAACATCTTACATTGAAAGTATTGTCCAATTTATAAATCACAATTTAATTACTATTAGATTTACATAAGTTTATTATGTACTCAAACGGTTCTCTAATGCTATTTCTGACGAATATTTGAAAAATATCTAATATCTATATATATAGTCTTCAGCTAAAAGTGATCGCCTATATATATATATATATATATATATATATATATATATATATATATATATATATATATATATATATATATATATATATAGGCGATCACTTTTAGCTTAAGACTATGTCAAAGAGTGCGGTAGCGCCCTGATAGCAACTATAAGTTGTATACATTGTACCGTTGGGAGCGCCCAGATGGCAAGTATAAGTTTTATATACTGTGCTGTCGGGAGCGCACTGAGATCTCATATATACATTTATTTTGTATTATTATTATTATTTGCTAAATTCTATAATTTATACTAAATTAAGGATTTTTGATATGATAGATATAATTACAAAAAATGGATTTACATAGAAACATTAACAACAATGGATCGATGGATGAGTGTTTATAGTCAAGAAAAAATGGCACGGATTTATACTGCGTTTAGCTTTAGCTGTTTAGTTGCGTACTTATAATTGCATTGAAATGGTCACATCAACGTATAGGTTAAGTAACTATATATATATATATATATATATTAGATTCCATGCTCAGTTTTTTTATATAGACGATATATTAGAGTGCTTAATTGTGCTGCTCGAATTTTATAAATATTAAATTCTACGCTTAATTTTGCAGTAGATTTATCAATATATACTAAGGCGCTTAATTTTGCTGCCAAAGCTGACTAGAGCGCTTAATTGTGCTGCTACTAGTGCCTAAACGTAAGCATCACATGGCCTTTTATAGGACGCTAAGAGAGCGCTTGTTGAGCCGCCGAATTTATTGGCACATTCACACAATCATACTATCATTTATACATATTTATATATTTCACTCATACAAACATACTTATATCCGCGCGACTCGCCGTCGCTAGCTTACGTTTATAAATTACGTAACGCGCTACTGCTGCTGCTATTATTGTTGTGTAGCTGGAGAGAGAGAGGCACGCGTCCGAGTCGATTGTCCGCTGGCGAACTTCTGGTTTCGTACGGGGTATGTGGAGTGGGGCGGCCGAAACCTTCCGTGTTCGCTGTATACATAGAATTTCTTAAATATAGTATACGTTTTCACTTTGAATCGTGTACGGGGCATTACAAATTTGTTTGGGACTTATAAAATATCCATTGGCGGAGGATCGCGAAACGATAATAAAAGAGGCACACGCGTCAATAGTCGGGGGACACCGTGGCGTGACAAAAACTTATAAAAATAAGAATTAAACAAAACTATTATTGGGAAAATTTAAAGGAAGAAATACAACCTTCGTGCGAAAATGCTTAGACTGTCAATTAAAGAAATTAGTTAGAATAAAAACAAAACTTCCTATGGTTATCACGGACACACCAACAGTAAGCATGGAAAAATTAGCCATGGACGTTGTAGGCCCTCTACCTCCTACGGATAGTGGCAACGAGTATGTACTAACGTTTCAGGATAATCTGACAAAACTCGCGATAGCAGAACCACTGGGAGACATTACGGCAACAACGGTCGCGAATGTACTAATACGGAAGGTCATTTGCGTTTTTGGAGCACCGAGAGTAATATTAACCGAACAAGGAACAAATTTTCTTAGCAAACTAATGAAAAGCGTAGCAAAACGATTTAGAATGAAACAAGTAAAAACGACAGCGTTTCACGCGCAGTCGAATGGGTAACTTGAACGCTCGCATTCCAGCTTGATGGAATACGTGAAATTTTTCGTGCAAAAGAACAAAAGAGACTGGGACGAGTATATAGACTTAGCGACATTTAATTTTAACCCCAGTGTTAGTGAGGCCACTTGGCACACGCCGTTCGAGCTCGTATTTGGAAGATTAGCGCGCACGCCGGAAGAAAGCGAACTCGAAGAGGAAGATTTATTACCGACCTTGAATGGTTATATGAGGGAGCTGGTGACTCGGCTTAATAGTCTCCAAGCAACGGCGAGAGAAAACTCGATTAAAGCGAAGGAAAGGGCTAAACAATATTATGACAGACGAGTAAACATTAAAACGCTGCAAATCGGAAATCACTGTGGCTATTAAACGGGCCGAAGCCGCATAAATTCGAAGATCAATATAAAGGACCGTATACAGTGCTCGACGTGAGCCCCAACGGGAATGTAAAAATACAAATAAGCGGAACTAAAGAAAATTCGTACACGCGAACAGGCTTCGCATGTCGCATGTAGAAATCTAAAAATGATAAGGCTAAGTAGAGTTAGAACCACAACATAGTCGTATGCACCTCGCAAGTAATGCATGAAAAAGCACAGTAAAATTCATCCACATTTAACGCAAACCATAACAAAGCCAAACACGCTATACACGCGCCATAATGGCGGACGCGCATACGCTTAATTAAGAAAATATTCGACTACGGAAGAACACAACCTTCAAAATTTTTCTTTGCTATCAACTTACACACAGACAGACAAACAACCAACCAACAAAATGGACACAGAACCCAGCAAGCCGTTCCTGCAAAAAACAAGCATGCATGCAATTCGTTTTACGTAAATGTAATAAAATAAAAAGCATGTCATTTAATGAACCAATTACAATGATTGCAGATGTTAAACATTTGGATTTTGTGGCTAACAGCAATTTCTTAACTTTTCATCAGAGGTGCCGCGATAATAGCATACGACTGTTCGCAGCAAGTCTCTAATTTAACAAATTAACGTCGGAGAATGCAACATAGAAATGCCGGTAGTAAACACAACGCGAGTATTCGTAAAACTATTGCAACTAAATGAATTTACGAACACGCACATAAGATTCTGTAAAGTAGAAATAAAGAGAACGGCAAGAACCTGCGGCGCATTTTCGCATTCAAGCGACGTGTTTAGAGGCGAGGTCAAGTTCCTCGACGAGATAACGGGAGAAGAGTGCAAAACAATGCATAGGCATCGAACGCACAGATTTCGCGATGAGATGATTACTAACTTAAAAATAAACGCGACTACGGTGCACCCGATGACTTTCGCGGGAAAAATAGATCACGCAGGGAATTGCGAACAAGCAGGCACGTACATGGACCCATACGGGGTATACGACAAAGTAGTGGTTTCAGGATACCTTAAAATAACGTTAAAAGAATACGAAGCATCAGTTAATTTAAATACGAATGAGATAGTTTTGAGGTCAGGAACGAGGTGCACATTCACACAAGACCAATGTATAGACTCACAAGGAAAGGTACCCAACCCGAACTCACCGATTTTGATGATTTTCATATATGTTGTAGAACATAAAAAAATAAGAGACACGTATTTTTTTTTATCAGCTAATTTTCACTTTTAAGGGGTAGAAACCTCCCCTAAAGTTAACCCCCAAAAAGCGTTTTTTTTTAAATATCTCGGCTTAAAATTAATATTTTTCAATGAAACAAATTGGAGGTTATTTCTTACAAAAAGAGCAAGTATTTCATGGTGATTTGAAGAGTAAGAGTAGCATCCCCTATTTTTTAGGGGTTGAAAACATATATTTTTTGGCATAATTTTATAATAAAAATGTTTAAACCGACTAAAAAAAATTGGAAAAAATGTTTAAACATCCTTAATAACAAAATTTAGTTGACGTCTTTCGGTGTTTTCATAAATATTACCCATAAGGGGGTAAACCACCCCTAACACAAAATAACTGTAAATATGTAATTCAATACATAATATTTCGTAGAAAGTTTGTATATAGAGGTTTTCGAGGTCGCTGATTACAAATCTGTTATCAGATTTTGAAAATTCAAAATGGCGGATCCAATATGGCGGACGGAAATATCGAAACAAAATTTTATATAATAAAAAAGTTTTAAACGACTAAAAAAATTGGAAAAAATTTGTAAACATCTATAATAAACAAATTAAGTTTTTCGATTTTTTCATAGATACTACCCTTTAGGGGGTAAACCACCCCTAACACAAAATAACTATAAGTATACTTCAATCCATAATATTTTGTAGAAGGTTTGTATATAAGGGTTTTCGAGATCGCTCTTTGCAAATCTGATATCAGATTTTGAAAATTCAAAATGGCGGAACCAATGTGGTGGACGAAAATGTCGAAAAAAAATTTTAACTTTCATAAAAACTTGTTATAAATGTGTTACCTTTATAGCCTGTACATGTGAACTAAAGAGCCTTAAACCCTAAACCCCTAAAGAACAAATAGGCTAAATGGTTGTGCTTTTTAACCAAACCACCTCAAATTCCTAAATTTGTAAACAAGAAAATTCTGTGTGTGAAGCAGTTTTATAATTTCCGTAGAAATTGTTATCAGAATGTTATTGAAATTCCTTTATTGTAAATTCAACTTATAATGTATTTTTGTTTATAATATTAGAGTATAATAATAATCTACAATCTTTTATCTTTTGCCATAGTGCATTTTTTGTATTGAGCATAAAATATATTATTTTACGATGTTTTTACAATAATGGTAGTCCTCATAAAAGTGTTTAAAGCACAATGCTTTTTTGCACCAACCACATCGTACAATTGCAATGTTTGTGCACCTTTCTATTTCACAATGTGTTGCACAAGACTTTCCAAAACTGAAATCTATAGGATTATCAAATTTATCTGGTTTTTCATTGACGTAACCGCTTTTATACCAGGAATATTTAAACAAATCTATATATCTCGTTGAAGACAGTTGGTTGTGAACCAATGATTGAAGTTACATTATAAGAAAATGTTCGGACAAAGTTTTTCCAAATACGGAATCCATAGACATCAAGTGGTTGTATTTTTCCTGTGGTTCCAGTTGGAATTTTTTTATGTTAATAATTTTATTTTGTGGCATTGATTCTTCTATAACTTTGTCACAATGACCACTCCAAGAATCAAGTAATAGTATTGAGTGATGGCCTACATAGGGATAAAATATTTTTTCCAACCAGATTTTGAAGTGATCTGCAATTAAACGACTTACTAATTAACTCATCAACGATATTACAATGTAAAAATTGTTATTAGTTCCCTTACTTGTTGTTAATTTTCCAGATTTGGATGCTTCCACGTACACGTTTTCTGGTCTAAATATGTTTTGTTCTACAATAGGGCCAAACTTGCCATTTGGTTCCTTTAAAACAAGAAATAGCGGTGACAACAGTTGTCCAGTAGCTGATATTAGTGGCTGTATAGTATAACTTATAAATAGTTATGCGTTGTTGCTGAAATTGACTGTACCAGACATTGCACTTGCTTTTCTCCTTCTACTGCTAATGTTCTTCCAGAATGCATTTCTAGCTGAAATCCGCTCTGATCTGTATTATACAAATTTTCGAGTCCAATCCTTGGTATACACGATTTAACGTCATCGATAAATGCTTCAGCTTTAGCCGTAAGTTCTGCACTACTTTCTAGTGTTTTTCTTGTTATGAACTTATTTATTTTCCTAGAAACTATTCGGTGTGCTTGCTTAAATTTGAGTAACCAATGTTTAGAAGCTTTGAATCTAATATCATCAAAACCAATTTCTTTTTTAGCTTGTAAGGCCCATCGAATTATATCTTCATCATGGATAATTGAACCACTGTCGAGAGCTGCTTGAAAATTATCCAGGGTATACTGACAAATTTGTGCTACTTTTTCTCTATACGTGCCACCTTTATTAATTGAATGAGCCCAACGACGTAGCTGACTAATAGATGATACTTTTTTGAATCTGTTTTGCACTGTTTTGAGACTTAAATTTTGCTTCGTTTTGAGACTTCTCCAAAATTCTACAGCTCTTTTTTTGTATTCAAAATCTAGTTCTTCATTATCTGCTGTACATTGATTTGTTGGTGCTATATCTGGATCAGGAAAATGATGTTGCATTTCATCTTCAATTATTTCCACATTATGGTCTTTATACTCTTCTTGAAAATCCAAAGAGTCATCAGTAATCATTTCTACATCGTTGAAATCATGTGTTGCATCTATTAAAATTTCTTTTATTTTTTCGGCCAACTCTGTTTCGTGATAATTCGTGACACTATCTGGTATGTTTAACGCTTGAAAGTATGCTAATAATAAGTTTAGAACGTTTAACGGATTAATTTTCATTTTTCAATCTAAAATGAAAAGAAGCGGTAAAATTTATACAAGCTGTGTTTTTGCATGTAAGGCACGACCGCTACATTTCTACCAGAATAAAACGAGTGAATGTAAATTGAATCAAATCATTAATTTATGCATTGGAGAAGAATTCTCGTTCCACTTTGTGATGTTCGGAAAACTCTATTTTTGGTTTTATTCAACTTTTATTCACTTTGAAATTGAATAATGTAAATCTATATAAAATCACTAAAGAAAATTTTCTACAACTGTATGATACCACTGACGTACTTTCCGGCATCGAACTAAAATACCCACAAAACTCACTCACTGCCTAAAAAATAACACAGGCAGCTGAGGTAAACACTCGATGAAAACAATCTAAAAAAAGAACATACTGATTCGCACATATTGTCAACAACTTTTATGAGTGAAAGACATTTATCTGTGGAATTATCATTGAATGTACGATAACATTCATTAAACTAATGAATGCATATAAAATTCCCTTTCAATAACAACGTGTTCTTTAATTGCAAATGAAGTTCGAGTATTAATATTCTTTTATGTATTTTTACCAATAACAAAAATTATCATAGTAATATAATAATAATAATAATAATAATAAGAAGAAGAATAAGCATAATTGCAATAGCAATAATAACAGTAATACTGATAATAGCAATGATAATGAAAAATAATAATAATAATTAGAATAATATTTATTATTAAATTTAGATTTTTTGATAAATTCATTAAATCGTATCAAATAGTATTATTATGGAATTCCAGACTGTAAATATTTTACTATAGATACAATAATCATTACTTCGAGAATTCATCTAAAAAACGTTTGGCTTACGAAATAATTGTAACAATGAAAAACTCCCAAGTTTGACAACATTAAATTTTATTACAAAACGCAAAAGAGTTTGATAAACTAATTTTATTAACCTATGTTTTTTCATTTTCAAAAAAGTGTGGACTTTTTGAATTTATAAAATTATATAATTATGCAATTTATGAAATACTTTATAATTTATGAAATTACTTTTGAAATTATGCTAATTTATAAAAGCAGAAAAATAAATAATCTTTGATTGAAACATAAAACGAGACGTTATTTGTTACATACAAAATGATAGAATAAAATATCGGTAATATGTCTATACTCGTGTCTACGGTAAAGCATAGGCCTTCGGCTTGTCTGGAGGTTAGGGGTTTGGAGTCGTTTGGTTAAAATGCACAACCATTTAGCCTATTTGTTCTTTAGGGGTTTAGGGTTTAAGGCTCTTTAGTTCACATGTACAGGCTACAAAAATCACACATTTGTAAACAAGTTTTTTTGAAAGTTAAAATTTTTTTTCGATATTTCCGTCCACCATATTGGATCCGCCATTTTGAATTTTCAAAATCTGATAACAGATTTGTAATCAGCGACCTCGAAAACCTCTATATACAAACCTTCTACAAAATATTATGGATTGAAGTATACTTATAGTTATTTTGTGTTAGGGGTATTTTACCCCCCTAAGGGGAAGTATCTATGAAAAAACCGAAAAACTTAATTTGTTTATTATAGATGTTTACAAATTTTTTCCAATTTTTTTAGTCGTTTAAAACTTTTTTATTATATAAAATTTTGTTTCGATATTTCCGTCCGCCATATTGGATCCGCCATTTTGAATTTTCAAAATCTGATAACAGATTTGTAATCAGCGACCTCGAAAACCTCTATATACAAACTTTCTACGAAATATTATGTATTGAATTACATATTTACAGTTATTTTGTGTTAGGGGTGGTTTACCCCCTTAGGGGTAATATTTATGAAAACACCGAAAGACGTCAACTAAATTTTGTTATTAAGGATGTTTAAACATTTTTTCCAATTTTTTTTAGTCGGTTTAAACATTTTTATTATAAAATTATGCCAAAAAATATATGTTTTCAACCCCTAAAAAGTAGGGGATGCTACCCTTACTCTTCAAATCAGCATGAAATACTTGCTCTGTTTGTAAGAAATAACCTCCAATTTGTTTCATTGAAAAATATTAATTTTAAGCCGAGATATTTAAAAAAAACGCTTTTTGGGGGTTAACTTTAGGGGAGGTTTTTACCCCTTAAAAGTGAAAATTAGCCGATAAAAAAAATACGTGTCTCTTATTTTTTTATGTTCTACAACATATATGAAAATCATCAAAATCGGTGAGTTCGGGTTGGGTACCTTTCCTTGTCAGAGGACGGATACGCGTTTTGGGACCCGGTACCCCTAACGACATGGGAGTTCAATAAATACGCGGAGTTATACGCAGGCGAAGTAAATAAAGTTACGGAGGAAGGAAATGCGCAAAGGCCAGTGTATATTATGGAATATACACTGGTCGCGTTCACAGCGGTCGGCACAGTAAACGTATGCGGATATGACCTTGTACGTACAGAGCACCCAAAATTATTATTTTTAGAAGATCTGTAAATAGAATACTTTCGAACTGTAAAAGCTCCGTCAGTAAATAATTTAGACATATTCGCGTATGTAAATTCGAAATTCGTTTATGTAGAAAAATACATAAAGGGGCAAATTAAACAGCTGTATCACGACTTAATTTTACAAAAATGCGAACTCGAGAAGAGATTAATAGCAAACGCGCTCAGCATCGCAGCAGCGGCACCTGATTTATTCGCGTATCAAATCACAAAAAAGAGCGGCTACATAGGGTTAGTAGCGGGAGAACTGGTACACTTCAAGAAATGCGTGCAAGTGGAAGTACACCGGAGGGAAGAAAGCACTTGTTATCAGGAACTACCTGTATTGAAAGACAACAAAAAATACTTTTTAACTCCGCGAACGCACATTCTTAAAACTTTCGGGACAGAAATTACATGTAATCCATTAATTCCGCCTATGTTTCAATTAGAGAATGAATGGTACACGGTACTACCAGGATCGGTAACAAAGGGAATAACACCAAACACGCTAAAACCAAAAACAAAACCGACATGGAATTACACGGACCCTGCGAATCTCGCGAAAAGCGGAATATACAGGCCAGCGCAAATACAAGCACTGCGACATCAATTAATGTTCCCGGTCGAAAAGCCAGCAGTGCTTAATTCAATCGCGATGAGCATATCGGGCAGAAGCTCTAGAATGGACGGACTATCAGTCACGAGACTGTTCGATGAGAACGCTATGGCGAGACTCGCGGAATCAACATGGGGTAGAATATGGGGAAAGTTTTTGACGTTCGGCTCGGCTTCGGCTGGGATAATTGGCTTGTTTATGATAGCGAGACTCATTAAATTCGTAGCTGACACAATAATTCACGGTTATGCTCTACATTCTATATACGGATTCTCAATTTACATTTTAGGAAGTTTCTGGAATTCGGTAACACAATTACTGTTGCATTTGGGATCGCGAAAGTAGAAATCAGAAAAACAAGGCGAAGAGGGGAAAAAGGACCCGGAACCTCAGCCGCAGCAGAACGAATACCAAACACAGGCCCCGCCCCCTCCAAAGGACGACGGCATCGCTTCCGCAGCGATTTTAACCTAGGGGGAGAGCAACCATTACGATATCAAGCGGTAGCGAACCAATTATATTCGGTGCTACCAAACGCCAACGGTGTATTTCCGCCGCGAAAGAGTTTTAAACGCTCATTCGAGACAGAAGTCTAATTAAACAAAAAAATCCTGTTCTCAATAACGCTGTTATAATTGTACCGGTACGCGTATTGTAGTATGTATGCACTTGACGACAAAGTAAAGAAAACATTAGTACATCAATTAATCGAAGTCAGAAAAGGTCACTGGCGACACCGTTTGAATCAATAAACCAAGGGACGATACGCGAGTACGGCACTGTGGAGATGTACCTGCTACAGAGGCAGCTAATAAATAATCCAGGTAAACATTCCGCTAGTAACCAAACAGGTATACAGGACCTACGAATTTGTGACAATTCCTGTCTCTCGGCCCACTCGAACTACCTCGACATACTGCAATAAAAATCGTCCCAAGGGGCGATTATCTAGTGATAAACCCGGATAAGAACGAACACTTCTTCATGAGCAAGGGGGAAAGAGGAGAGCGTTTGAAAGTCCACCGCGTTCGAATATGTAAGGCCAACCAAGAACTAAAAAGGGGGATGGATTGCGAGAGCACTCTGAAAGCGGATCCGGAATCATACAGGGCCCACAACTTGTGCAAACGAACCTTGATACACGGGCCCGAGTATTACTTAGTCAGGACATAAAACCCTGCCCAATGGATATTTTCAACAGCCGGAAGAGTGAACGGGACTGGGATGTGACAGGGAGATAAACAGAGCGTCACCTTAGAAGGAAGCGGCGAGGTAAATATACCCGAAGGATGTGATCTAAGAATAGCGGACAGCATTTTTTATGGGGGAGCGGAGCAAGACGAACGCGAGATCTTTATACCGCACGTATACCTCACCGCGGCAAGCACCCTGTGGGCAGACAAACGCCCGGAGGCAATTCCGCAGGTAGTACGCACCGGCACGACGGGGGTCAAAGGAAACACGACCATTATTATTATGACGGTAATAATCGTTATATTCGGAACTATGGTGAGTCTCTTAATTGTCGTAGGGATCCGAAGCCTAAAAGGGCGGAATAGACAAGAAGAGCCGGAGGCAATTTACGTGCCTATGAGAGGATTAGACCCAACGATCAGGTGCGAGTTCCACGGGCCCCACGCGAGGGCTGAAAAAGTTTATGATGTACCGAGAGTGCCAGCAATACAGGTGCGAGAAAACGCACTGTCAGCAATAATCGAGGAGAGTACAGAGTCTGGATAAATGAATAAGAGAAAAACAAACAACCACGAGTCGGCAGGTAGAGAGAATGCAACCAACTAGAGTCTAAACACCAATACGCGACTACCCGCAAAAAAAGTAAGCATTTGAAAATGCATATCATATCAAATAAATAAAACCTACAATCAAGTGTGGACATTATATTCATGTGTGAACAAACTTATAACTAATCTCAGCATAGATATGGAGCCACTCTCTATTAACTATGAATATATATATATATATATATATATATATATATATATATATATTTAACCAAAACAAAACATATTTAATCACGTGTGCGACCATATAATCAATGAGTGTGAACATAAATGAAAAGAAACAAAAAGATTTTGATTGCAAAGTTAATTTTTTTATTAATGCTGACAAAAAAAAACTAGTTATAGAGATCTTAGGTACACATAGGATAACACTAGCTGACGTAAATTAATTCATCTACAAATAACTTAGGTTGTAAAATTTACATGACAAAGATGCTTCTAACTTGCTAGGAATTAAGACTAAAACTATGTAGAAGTACGAACTATTCGATTATATGTGCAAGGAAAGCTTTAGGATAAATCAAGAGGAATGTACGTTTTAAGACATATTAGGCTAAAACTATACTTAAGAATTTGTGTAAATCGAGCGACTAGGAGACGGGCAAAGATAAACAAAATAACATCCGCACTCATCCAATTCGCGCGTCGCTTACTCGCTTGAGGTATAAAATAAGCCAAACAAAGATTATAACTCTAGAACTATTAATACTCGTATAAGAATATAGTTAGTAAAAATATGTAAACCGGCAGGCAAGAAAAGCGGAGACGAGACTCCTCCACTCGAGAAGGCTCGTACTGTTTCGCTTGCCCAAGGGAGACGTAAAATCGATGTATGTGACAAAGAAATAAATAAAGAAAAGGGCACTTGCCCACCAAAAAAAAAACGAATAATAACCGAAACATAATTTATCGGACCGGGTGTGTCCCTCAAGGAGAGTCGAGTTTGGGGAGGAGGAGATACAGACGACAAAACCAACAGACGAGATTTTCCTTTTCTATACCAAGTCGGCGTCGCTCGTCGCTGGATAGCACTTGTGACCGGGAATACGGATCCAATTCTGTAAACAAACCAAGAAATTTTTTTATTAAACACAATCATCGAAACAGCTGACACAAAATAGAGAAATACTTACGCCCTTGCCCCCCGGAGACGCATCATGTGGGGTGGATGATCAAGGCGGCAACGGCAGATCGAACAGATCCTCCAGGTCGCGTGATCCTCCCAGGACTCGTGGTGACAATCAATCCAGGAGTCGGGGAGGGAGTCCCGAACAACAGGGGACCGGGAATCGAAGACGAACTGCAAAAGAAAAATAAGATTAAACATACCGAACGACAATGAGAGGGCTATATATATATATATATATATATATATACACACAAAAAAACAGACTACATCTTACCCTGTCATAATCACGGTAGTACTCCCGCTCGATTGTCGGAGGAGTGTGGCGCGGCTGACGGCATAAGGGGCAAAAAGACCCGATGTCAATCCACCAGGGAGTCTGGGTATGGCAAGGTAGAGTAAACAAAATCAGAAGCCGCAGAGGGCGGTGGCGTAACAGGGACCTGACGGTCGGCCTACAAAAAAAAAAAAAACAAAGAGGAGGAATTAAGATCCAAAAAGGGAACATTACACATTGGGTAATTTAAACAAAAAACAAAACTTACCCATCAAAAACCTTATCAAAAATTGAAAATGGTTGAAAACATCTGATTTCAGCAATGTGTACCTTAAATTGAGAATCTGAGGTTTTTTGCCGTTTTTTTACGATGCTTTGATTTTTTTTCAATGGAGTAGTTTAATAATTTGGAAACAATAAATGATTATGTTTGGTCAATGTTTCTTGTATTAAATATTGGTAAAAAAATGTGTACACGCGGAATCACAATGTTTTTGCGGTAAGTATCGAATTATTGTAGAGATTGTTATATTATTGTACTATTTTTAAGATTACTATTATAATGCTACTACGAACTTACACTATTTACTTCATCATGCGTTTAAAAATGAAATTTGTTTATTAATAGAAATTCGATATTGTTAAGTACATGCATACACACATACATACTCATACACGCACACGGGCACGCACAAAAAATTATCAAAACTTTATAAAAATCTATACATACACGCACTAAAAATATATACATACACGCACACTGGCACAAACAAGAAATTATCAAAACTTATACGAACTGAATATTCGATAAAAAATCAAGATGTTTTATCTTTTTGGAAAGATAATATAAGTGGAAGCTTAGTAGAACAGAAAGAGGCTATAGTTATACAAGTTTTGAAAAAATTTAACTTAGAGGCTACTGATGAAATAAAGATTTTCCTCAAGAGAAAACTCAGTAGCTGCTTTTTTAACAACATTAAATTTTACAACATTCGAAACTGTGTATGAAAAGTGGCTACAAAAAGATTTTTGTTTTGAATACGTTCAATCCGCAAGAATTAATACTCAGGCACAAGGTCATTATTTACTATATCATAAAAGATTAATTATTTGCTGAACATTAACGAAATCTTAGATTCATTTAACTAATTTCAATAACTTTTTAAAGGTAATGAAGTGAAAAATGTCTTAACTATATTTTATTTTCTAAAACTTGCAAAGCATACTTATTGGCAGGTATCAATAAAAAATTATTCTCGATAAGTGGGTAAGGTATATATAACATATAACAAATACCTAGCTACAAAAAAATTCATTAATTCTAATTGTAAATAAAGCATGAATCAGTTAAATGAAGCAGTTAAATGAAATTTAATCATGAATATTGATTATCTATTATAACAAATATATGAAATTATCGATTAAAATAAACAAGAATAGAAATATTAGAATCAACATTATTTTAGTAGTTGTTGAAGTAACATACGTGTATATAAACACATTTTAATCATGAATATAAATAATTATAGCTCTCATAAACAATGAATAATCAAAAATTGTGTTCTTTTTTCGAATTGATAAAAGTTATAGAAATATATGATCAAATGTACCATTTTAGATAATTAATTTGAAAAATTAGATAAAGCTGCAACTACCCGCCACACGGAACCCGCCAAACAGGGGCGAAACTGTGGTGGAGGGGGGCCCTTTTTTCAAAATTATGATTCGCAAGCCAAACTCGCTCGAGATCTTACGTCTACAAAGTCATCTACCGTAGGAAAATATGCACAATAGTTATAAATAAACAAAGTCATCCCTTTTACTGCGAAAAAAACCGTGTATTCGGATTACCCTACTTCTATTCTAGCTTCGTGAACTCCGCGATTAACTTGCTCAATTCGGAATAAAAAAATACTAGTTAACTACTACTCTATTGGAAAAAAAATCAAAGCATCGTAAAAAAACCGCAAAAAACCTCAGATTTTCAATTTAAGGTACACATTGCTGAAATCAAATGTTTTAGTCAAAAGTTATCAGCAATTTTTAATTTTTGTATGTTTACGAAAAATTGTTAAATTTTATACTTTTTTTTTCGCTTAGCCGGTTTTTTATTAGAATCGGTATCACCGTGAGGGACTTGGATTCGTAAAATACAAACTGTTCGGGTTATGTAAGAGCGAGAGGGTGAATTTTGAATTTCGCGCCGTAGCGCAGCGAGCACTGCAGCGAGAGCGGTCGAGCGCATGCGCGCGCTGATGTGGGCCTCTCCCGTTTGCGCGGGCTCCGGCGCGAGGGAGCACACGCAGTTCAGTTCTGACAGCTCCTCTCGAGTAATCAGTTGACCTTTTGCGCTTTTGTACTTGCAATTGCAAAAGCCTCTGTGTAAATTGCGAGCGAATAGAGTCGTCATCATCGTCCTTTTCAGGACGATCGACACTCTTTATTGTATCACCGTGCGTTGCGTAGTGTGTGTGCATTTTGCGTGCGGTGTGCGGATTGTGTGAATTCTTCGAGTGTTGGGATTTCGGCCACGTGTGAGCTTCCTCGCCGTGTCGATCTCCACCCGGCGATTGCTACCTACGCGGCAGGGCTGAAAAGGCCTGCCCGTGGTCCAGGATTGGTTCCCTCGAGACGTCGAGGCGTCCTGCGACCGAGGAAGGTGCATCCCACCAACGTGCGGCCAGGGCTTTACGTCGCACCGTCCACGTCTCATTCTGCGTCTAAGGTAGGAGAGCTCTCCAGCGTGCGAAAGGTACCTCGCTGCGATAGAATTAAGCTACTTGCGTTTCTTTCTCGGTGTTGTCTATAGTAAAGTCTCTCTTTTTTTGTATAAGCGTACATTGTAATTGCGTTTCTCTCTATTTGTTTAGTCTATCCTAGAGTCACTTTTCTTTGTATAATTTCCTTATTTCTAAAATAAAGCTATAGGCTTGTCACGGCTTTTCTCTCTACTCCGTGAGAGTTTTTACGCCGCGGCAAGTCGTCTTTTTTCTCCCGCGAAATTCATTGTGTTTTGCGTTGATTTATTCACTCAAGCTTCCCTCACTCATTCCACCATTTTAATTTAATATATATATAATTTGAACTCATTAGCTTTTGTTCACAAACAAAAATAAACATTTTTACCGTTTTTGAAGTTATTTTAAGTGCAACCACACTTCAAGCAAGACTTTTGTCCATTTTTTTTGGATTCGGTCCCACTGTGCGCCTCCAGCACTGCTGCCACACGTCGTGCTCCTAACTGTTGGTGATGCACACTCCGCGCCTCACGTTGATCGGTACAAACTGTACCTCAGAGAAGCCTTTCGCTCGGCTTCTTGCTGTTTTTGCTGCAACAGCGCTGACATGTCCAGCATTCTCTGCTGGTAGCGCTCGAGCTGGCCGTTCAGCTTCTCCATTGCATGTCTTTTAGCTTCGATACTTGCGAGAAGCGCATCGCGTTGGGCTGCTAATTTTTTCAATTCTGCCATGATGCTAGCCACGTGTGTGCTCTCTGTAGGGACTCAGAGCGGACTGATCGGTGCAAGCCGTGTCATAAACGTAAGCCGTTGGCAAACATTTCTGCACGTAGGTAGAGGGAGACCGCACCTCTCCACTCTTTGCCTTTTAACGACGTTCGTTGTCTTAAGAATGCGAGACCGTTGGTAACGCTATACTCGGACTGGATTATTTATATAAACCTGAGCTCCAGCGTCGTGGACTTATCAGAAAAAATCGGAGACGGGTGAGAGCGAAAGAAAGGTTCTCAATGTCTCCAGAATCAGCACCAGGAAGTATCGTGTGATCATGGACTCAGACTTTGTTTTATTATCGCCAACGGATTAGTTTTCAAAACTAAGCAGAGAATGAATCATCGGATCTCCGGTAGACACTTGAGTAGTAAGTGTAAACTGTTTGTATAGAGATTACAGGTGTCCGGTAAGAGAGATTAAAAAGGGTCAGCCGTAGAGTCATAAAAAACTGTCCTGTCCGTGTCACCGGATCTAGCGGTGGCGACGGTCCATTCTCTGAGACGACCGCTATCCGCCTAAGGTTTATGACTGCTACATGCCTAAAGCGCAAACAGCGAGTACGGTATCGGATTTATTTCTTTCGATCACTGGTGGTAGCCTGGATTTCTCAGCTATGGCTGTTATATGCGCTGTTTTAAAACAAATTCCCCTCTTTAACGGTTTTTCTGCTCTGCGATCTTCTTATTCGATGAAATCACTCCTAAGAAAGGCATGATATTTTCATATCAGCCCTGAGCCGTTAACAAAACTCCTCCGTACGCTAGCATCTAGTCATCAGTCTCTCGAAATGCGTGTCATTGAGAGAACCAGCTTACCACGTGTCGCAGAAATGTCCAGTGCTATCAACGAAGTTCGCGATGCGATCTTGTGCGTAGCCAACGCGCTCAAGGGTCATCACCTACCTGTGCAGAGGAAGTGTACCCGTGAGTGGTACGTTCGCGTTCATCGGATGTGCGAGGAGAGGCTGCGACGCGAGCTGCGCTGCTTGCTGACGCATTGCGCGTACCGCTGGATCGCCAATTTTTATCAGAGATACTTTAAACATTCTAGTGTTGTGATAAAAATCGTCGGCAGTTTCTTGGTGGAACACGGTGCACGCGATGTGTACTGTCTGAGGCATATCATCGAGGAACATGGTAAGTGTTTACAGTGTTTCCTACAATCAGTTTTTAAAATAAATATAATAGTACTTTATTTTTGTTCTTCTTGTAGCTCGAATTACCCTGCAGGAGGACGCTGAGGAGAGCGACAGCGACGCAACGCTGTTTGTTGTGTCGTCACCTCCTTCGCCACAACGAGCCACTTCATCCAAGGAGGAGAATGAGGAGGAGGAGCAAGAGGAGCAAGAGCAGAAGGAGCAGGAGGATATACAAGCTCCCATGGAGGAGCCCATGGAGGATGATGCTGAGAGCGAGATAGAGGACAGCGATCACGACGATGATCGGCCTGGCGTCTCCGAGCAGGCTGTCTACAGAGCGGGCGCTCCAGCACAGCTGAGAGGTAGCGAGCAAACGATGGGAGCTGCGATGATTCTGCTCTCGTTCCGCTACGAGCCAGCTCCCGAGTTTGGTCCTACGAGAGCCGAGGTTTTCGAGGACTTTGCAACTCGGGATAAGACTGCTGAGGAAGTTGCGATGAATCCGTATGCACGCTTCGATCAATACAGCTCGTTCGACCGTCGTATTAATGAAAGTAAAAGAAATTCTTTAACTTTTAAATTTTCTTAACAAATTATTATTACTAACAATAATATTTTTTTTAGTTATCAGACGTCGTCTGAACGAAGGCATGGAGCCCTGTCCGGATGCAGATCCAGAAAATGACGCGGCCATGATTTTTCAAGCTGCTGCGCTACGAATCGTGAATAACGTCGTGAATATCGTCTCGCGAGCGCGCTGATTGGCGATGATTTATGGTCTGTGGTGTCTGGACTCGTTCAAAGCAATGCAAATTTTCGAGTCGACGAATCATTTACCGTTTGTTTGACCGTCGTAGAAATGCCTGTGCAGGTGGCTCTCGACGGAAAAACTTGACCGTCGACAGCGTTTCTCAACGGTCTATCATTCAGATCAGCAATTGCGACAATCTCTGTCTACCGAGAGCGATAAAAACGCACGGCAAGCTTCTCTTCGCACTGTGTCGTACATGCTGCGAAGAGATGCGGCAAAGTGATTGTTGCCACCCAGATGCGAGTCAGCGAGAGTTCAGCGGAACCTGGGTGGCGGATGAGCTGCGAAAAGCCATCGAACTCGGCTATACTAGAACTGAAATATTCGTCATATGGTAGTATAGTATGAACGAGTACAATCCGCTCACAGGTGAAGGAGGACTTTTCGCTGGCTACATCGACACTTTTTTGCGATTAAAGCAGGAAGCATCGGGGTTTCCAGCTTGGTGCGTGACGCGGAATCGAAAGCGCGTTATGTTCGCGAGTATCGCGAAAATGAGGGGATATCGCTCGATCTTGAAAAAATCGCGAAAAACCCTGGCCTGCGCACTTCTAACGGCCGAGTATAAAGAGATCTTGAGTCTCCTGCTGGTCAACGAGGAGGTGATGTACGCGAGCTGGCAGTAGATCGACGATGCTGTGGAGTCTACTCCATATACGAACGTAGTTATAGCAGCCTACACGACAACTCTGGCCCGCTTGAAACTATTTTCGTATTTGGAGAAGCTCGGCAAGCGAACGCTGTACTGCGACACTGATTCGTGCATATTTGTGTGCAACGAAAACGCACTAGAATACAGGCCCCCGTTAGGCTTGTTGCTCGGCGATATGACCAAAGAGCTCGACGAAGGGACTTATATTACGAGCTTCCTCTCAGGTGGTCCAAAATTTTACGGCTACAGAACCGTGAGGGGTATCTAGCTAAATTTCTCGAATTCTTTGAGAATAAATTATCGTAGCATTAAGAGTATGATCGAAAATTATTTTAAGACTGATGAAGAGAATGAATGCATTAATGTTAAGTTTAATTCTATTAAAAGACTGCCAGATCACACTGTCGTTACGCGAGAAGAGGTCAAATCGTGTAGCATAGTTCTAAATAAGCGTAGGTATGTTACTCCCGGGTTATCGCTCCCGTACGGTCACAAAAGTTAAGTATAGTATGTAAGTTGTTTGTGAATAAATAAAAGTAAATTTAAGAATCTCGTTTTTGTAGTAGTTTTTAAGTAATATAAATTGTTCTGCGGTATATTTAATATATTTATAATAAAAAAAGTATTTTAAAATTTTTCTTGTAATTATAACACCCTTCTCTCTCCTTTACCCACTCATCATCGCACGCTTATAGGCGAGCCGTACATGCACGCGTATAGACGGCTCGTCCGCGGATGATACTCGTGGCCGCTAATATACGCTTATAAGCGGCCCGCGTGAGTATACGCGTATACGCGGCCCACGCCCGCCGCCGCCCCCCCCCCTCGCGGTAGAGGAATAATATTAATAAAAAGCGCTTTTCGCGAAGAGAGCGCTTTAGTCGAAAAGATGGATACGCTTTGGAAGCATCCTTTTACGGCGTGCATAGCAGAACCGACAGGAGCTGGAAAAAGCTGGTTTCTGAAAAAATTTCTCGAGCATCTACCGGAGATGTGCGATGCTCACTTCGACAGGGTTCTACTCTACTATACCGAGTGGCAAGAGACGTACGGCAGTGAATTCAAAGTTGGCGGGAGTGCTGCTGTACCTATCGAGTTTCGAGAGGGACTTCCGCAGCGAAGCGATTACTCCGTGGATACGGGAGAGAAAAAATTACTGATTCTCGACAACTTGATGCGAGAATCATCGAACGATATAGTTCTGGATTTGTTCTCGCGTTCGTCTCATCATTTGAATTTGTCGGTCTTTCTGGTGACGCAGAATATTTTACACCAGGGAAAGTCTCAGCGCGACATAAGTTTAAATTCAAAGTATCTTGTTATATTTAAAAATCCTTGCGACAGAGCTCAGATTCGGCATCTCGCGCGACAAATTTATCCGGAAGATCCGAGGTTTCTGCAGGAGGCTTACATAGACGCTACGCGCGGACCTCACTCGTATCTTTTTCTCGATCTAACTCAAGCGGCCGTAGACGAGTATAGGGTTCCCACGTGTATATTCCCAAACGACGATATTCAGTACGCCTGCGTGCCGAAATTCGGTAAAAAGTAAAAATACAAAATAGGTGTGCAGAGCTCTCGTCATAGACAGTAGGCGAGAAGCTATGGCGCCAACAACATCGAAGAAGAAAAAAAAACAGGCTGGCTGTCGTATACCCGTGGCTGCGCTCGACACCAAGCATTTCAACAGAAAACGAATAACTGATGTACTGAACGTTACCTCTTTGTTACACGGACGGCCAACAACGTACGACTCTTTTACGCACAGCCGACAAGAGACTCGTGCGTTACATATGCGAGTGCGCTTTGACTATCTTGCAAGGTGTAATCAAAATTAAAGACTCGCATAAACGACGACTCAAAAAGCACAAAAACATACTGAGAAAATTGACGATTTGCAATAATAAAAAATCTGTCAGCGATTGGCAGAAAAAGAAATGAGTTCTCGTACAGCACGGTGGTGCTTTTTTGCCGCTTCTACTCGCACCTATTATCGGGGCTCTTGTCTCGAAGTTATTTAATTCAAAGTCAGCAGCAGCAGAAGGCTAAAATGGATCGTGCGAGAAAAATGATTAACGTGCCCGAAGATATGTTTTCGGACTGACTGAAGAAATTATACTCGACAGCGTAACCAAGAGTTACGCTCAAAAAACGCGCCTTCTGCTGGAACACTGGAAAACCGTTGCCGGCGATCGTCTCAAGTGGGATAGCACTGGCAGAGTCAGTATAGACGGCCGGCCCATACAAGATTCCAACATTATAGAACTGATTAGCGACGTTGTCGCACGCAGGATAAATAAAACACTGGATCAGTCGAAAGTGCCCATCGGCCGTTTACCTTTCGCCAAATTCATCAAGACAGTCGACACACCGATAAAGCTGATTGGAAACCCGGAAATAGTGAAATTGGTAAAAATTTGACAGAGCCGAATAATACAGCAAAACGACAACTGCTTAGTAAAGAGAGCATCGACGCGTTGATGGAAATACATAACGCTAGCAGCTAGGAATCACCGGCATCGCCTGCTTTGACGAGAAATTGAGCAAAGGACAAGTGGCTACGTTTCGCAAACTTTTAAGCATGTCGTCGTCGTACGAGCAGCAATACTACGATGATTCGCACGAGGCTGGTTACGCGGGTCGAAAATCGAAAAGGCAAATTATTTAGCGCGGCTGACACGCGGGTGAAAGAACGTATATACGAGTGGCTTAATAATCAAGACGCCTATACTCTTCACAGACCCGTTAAGCGTAAAGGCTATAGCCGGGTTACTATGGTGAAATGGCCCCCTTGGAAAATGTATATATGTTATATACCATTCGATGGGGGATAAAAAAAAACTCCCATAGCCAAATTTTTAGCTCTCTGCCTAGTGCGCATGCGCAGTAACGTCGATAAACGTGTTTTTTTGATTTTATTTTTTTCTGAAGTCCCTATAGGATAAAAATTTTTTTAAAAATTCACATTGGTGTATTTTTATGTCATGAATAACTGCAATTTTTTGGGATTACATAACCTCAAATATCGGATTTAAAAAAATTATTAAAGTTTTCAATCGATATTTTGACCCCCTTGTTTTTGAGGTGCAACTTTTTAAGTAGACTTTTTTTGTGTACTTTTTCCCGTTCTTTACGATGGCACTAACGTTTTTTCCTTAAAAATGGTGGCACAACTCGATTTGAGCCAAAAACTGATTTTTTTGCCATTTTTTCACGTTTTTAGCTGGTTATGTTACAATTTAGTTACTAAAGTGACTCCTTTTGAGTAGTTTTGCATATCTTCCCATGAACACATAATCAAATGAAATATTTTGTTCGCTCCAAGCCGTATTTTTTATATTATCTTACGTTTTCAATGATGGTCTTATCAGAATTTGAGGTAATAAAGGGTTTCTCTCTATATATAAAAAGAATATCGCCGCTGTCAGTGTCTGCTTTTCTCTTTAACCTAAAAATGCCCTCATTTGAGTGATTTAACGCCGAAAAAGGCCATTTTTGGTACCATGTAACCCAAAACTAACCTAAAAATGTCATAATGCAAGGGTTTTCACGCAAAAAAGCCTGTTTTTAGCTAAACATAGCCTTGAAATCGATCGTTTGAGGGTACTTTTGGCGTCTTGTGGTCTTAAAAAGGCCATATTTGGCTTATCTGCCTCTACTTAATTGATTATTCAAAATCTATTGACAGTAATAATTATCAGGTAAAAAGGAATTGAAGTTAAGTATGTTCAATTCGTACAAAGTATAATTTATTATCTTCATAGGCTATTTAAAATAAATTATGGAACGTATACAAGTAGCTTTTTAAAAATAACGAATGTTCACAATAGAAAAAATGATTCACTCATCATTGTCACTATCTTCATCAATACACACTTCAATTTGATCATTAAGAAACATTTTAGACAGAATTTCAGCTGGTCGTATGATTTTTGATAAATATCTTCCATGTGAAAGATAATAGATTATGGCAGCAATATGCGCACAACATCCTATAGTACGGTTACCGTTAGCACAATCACAACAGTGTCTTAAGATGCTAGAATAACCAATACCATTTGGTTTATACTCAACGAAACATTTGTATTGTTTTCTGTTAATATGCCTGGATTGAACTTCAAGTTTGAGAATATTGTTAGTCTCTTTTGAATATCCAATCTTCAAATTATTATCTGCGTCAAGCATTTCCGCTAAGTAAGATATTGTCTGTTTAAGCTGATATGTTCCTGTAAACAGAATTTTCAAATCTTTTATTGTTAATTCAGGAAAGTCTGGTAAATCATCCGAAGTTATTATTTTAAATGGTAGTTTCCGACGACTCCATCTTTTGTCTGCTACTAAAACTGCTAATGTTTTTTCAACATTTTTTCTAGATTGCATAGCACTAAATATTTCATCTTGCATGTCTTCATCAGAATCTAGGCGTTTGCCAAACAAGTTATTTAAGTAGCAAGAAATTTTACAATAAGATCCAGTATTTTTCACCATTGTATTATCAAGTTTGTGATCTAATAACCTATATTTTTTCTTTTGAACTCCGTGCACTGCTTCAACAACCCATCGCAGTTTTGTCGTGAATCTTGTTTCATTTGATTCTTGCGTAGAAAGTTGAGATTTTGAACCTTTGAGTGCAGGCATCAAAACAATATAACCCATATTTTCTAATTTTTGTTTAATGTCCCTGAAACCTCTATCCAGTATAAAAATGTCCCCTTGGCGAAGAAGTTTCTGTAAAATATTCTGCTTCTCTTCCAATATTTCAATCAGTATTGTAGCATCATTTTTATTTGCAAGATATGGACCTAACTGGTCAACAACATAACCATTAGTAGTACATATAGTAAATGGTTTAGTCAGAGGAACTTTTTTTTGGCCTGAATAAGATTTTCTTTGGTACTCGTTATTAGAGCTTTTTTCATGCCTTATATAAGTACCATCAGCAATCAAAATAAGTTGTTTACCAGGATGTAATTTCTTTGCCATATTAGAAGTTTGATTTTCAATCAATTCATTTCTGTCTACATTTTCTAATCCAAAGTGTTTTGGTAGTAAATCTTATTAAAAAGAAAAAGAATAATTAAAGCTCTAAAAAAATTATTAAAGTTTTCAATCGATATTTTGACCCCCTTGTTTTTGAGGTGCAACTTTTTAAGTAGACTTTTTTTGTGTACTTTTTCCCGTTCTTTACGATGGCACTAACGTTTTTTCCTTAAAAATGGTGGCACAACTCGATTTGAGCCAAAAACTGATTTTTTTGCCATTTTTTCACGTTTTTAGCTGGTTATGTTACAATTTAGTTACTAAAGTGACTCCTTTTGAGTAGTTTTGCATATCTTCCCATGAAAACATAATCAAATGAAATATTTTGTTCGCTCCAAGCCGTATTTTTTATATTATCTTACGTTTTCAATGATGGTCTTATCTTAATTGTGATATCACCTTATTATAAAACTGATGGCTAATGTTATGTTCTTTTTAAACGTTCTGTGATTGGTCGAAAGTATTGTCTCTGTCGCACTTTTTTGTTTATTGTTTATTTTTATTTATAATAAAAGGTTATGCTTGGTCGCGCGGTTGACGCGGCGGCTGCAATGCAGACGATCTGCGTAGTGAATGGTCAATCATAAAATTAAGAATTATCAGGAGCATAAACAAATAAAGTATTTTGATTTCTTAATTAATTAAACGATGCGCAAACCAATGGCCAACATTGTTTTTTTCAAAACTAATTTTTTTTTTCTTACAATTGTCTATATAAGGGAGAAAGTACAATACGTCCCGTCCCGTCCCGTACCGACCCCGGGACATACCGTCTGAAATAAGTCACTTTTATATTATTGGCTAATTCTGTTCGATAACCCAATCGACGGTACAGAATTAGCCAATCCCGTAAAAACAGCTTATTTCAGACGGTATGTCCCGAGGTCGGTACGGGACGACGGACTCAATTGTACTTTCTCCATAATATACTAATACAAGTGAATGGTGAAAACGCTGTTAGTATAAGTTTATAACTTTTAAAGTAAATTAAAATCTAGCAAATAAAAATTTTTTCGATTTTTCTTTTTACTATTTCGGCTTTTGACTGATAATTGATAGCAATACTAGAAAAAATAATAAAGTAGTTAAGTATTTATTTTCAAATACATTGGAGTTAGTTGGAACCGAAGGCTGACGCGGCTACTTTAAATCTTTCTGCTGTTTACTTCAAAACTAACAATCTTGTATATTTAAAGTGAGTACTATATATTTTACATATCTTTTAAAAAAATGAAGATTTAACAAAGTTTTTCAAAAGTTTTGACATCACAGATTATATGCTTTGATATTAGGGTTATATGTATTTCTAATACATATTACACAATAAATTAATATTTTGTTAAATAACTTCTTTAAAATCAAAACCTATTATTAATATCTAAAATGTTATTTTTATGCCGACACTTTGAGTTTTGAAAAAAATACTGTAACCAACCTACTGATAAATAAAAAATCTCCCATGTATTTATAATAAATACACTTGTATTTTACCGGTATATGCAGAGTAAGACTTATTAATGGGTAGAAAAATAAAATTTTTATTATAAATTCTGTAGTATTAAGAGTAATTGTATCAAAAATAATGACAGATAATATAGTAATATAATAATATGATATAATAATATAATAATGTAATAATAATAACAGATAATTATTAGACCTTTTTATACGCTAAATAAGAAAAACATGTTGTGTACGTTATTAAATTCTTGCATAAAATCAAAAGTTTAAACCAACATTAAATTATAAACTGTTTTAGTACTCGCATAAAGATCCGATCTTATCCTAAAACAAAAATAGCAATCAGATTTTAAATCAATAAGCTAACAAAAAAGTAATTAATAAAAATGAATTTTCAATCCTATAGATATAGATATACGTACAATGCATGTAAGGGGAACGAGTCTTTATCTATTTAACTTAACCAATTTAGGCTAATCACATAAAGTAAAATGAGAAATTAGTTAAACATAAAGTTGTTGAAACTATTAACTAAATAAAATTAAGAAGGAAAAACATTTGAATAAAATATGACAATAAACTTTTGCTAGAAACGGATTTGACGATTGATGAGTTGCATGTTTTGATGTAATGCGGTATATTAATTATACAAGTATGATTAAATTGATAAAATATAGAAAGTCTTGAACAATAATTAATTTGTTTATGTATAAAATACTGTCAAATTAATAAAAAATGCACATAAATATCTGCATATGACTATATATGATGTGATTTTTACTATAGTTAATTATTATGAGATGAGAAAAAATATTTGGTTTTACATAAAAACAATACATGAGAAATAATAAAAATGAAAAATAGAACTAATAGGATGCGAACTTATTAATTGTCAATTGACTTTTAAGTTAAAAAAATGTAAAATGAATAAAGTAAACACAAGCTAACCTATGCTTTAAACACATACGTATATGAAACATCATTAAAAACAACATTATTTATTTATTTTAAAATACACTATTATTCATGTCTAGATACAAGAACATATTTTTACAAAAAAACAAATTGAATATAATAAATTCATAGGTTTGTTGATTTTATAAAATCACTAGGTGCAAGCACTTCAATACAGTTTTTATGACAAAAAAAAATTATTTGCTTAAAAAACTTATAAATGAAATACAACTTATTTCACTTTTACTAGGCAATATTATTTTTTTACTTTTCATGTAAAGCTA
Organism: Nasonia vitripennis; assembly: GCF_009193385.2. NCBI lineage: Eukaryota > Metazoa > Arthropoda > Insecta > Hymenoptera > Pteromalidae > Nasonia > Nasonia vitripennis. The sequence goes on from NW_022279599.1 coordinate 66,814, forward strand.
CTGAGAAAACTGGATTATACAAGAACTTAGATTATAATATTTTTGTAATATTTATTATTCATTCTAGTTTTTAATTTAAAAAAAGGCAAACAATTTTTTTAGATTTTTAAAAACTAACTAACAGCATTTTTAAATGTATTGTAAAATATTTATATTTTATTATTTCAGAAGTGATCTTCTTGTCTAATGGTTAAATAAATATGGCATCTAATAGTAATGAAGAGTCAGATAACATCAGGAAACGCGATGATCGAAGATGTGCCATGTGTAATATTTATATTAGAAAATCAATTGGTCGAGAAAAGGAAATCGAATCTGAAGTTGAAATCGAATATGCTAAACAATTATCAAATAAAGATATTTACATCCATGATGTAATTTGTGATTCATGTAGAAAGCGATTAGCCAAATACATATCAAGCTCTAAACCTAAAAAGGTTAATGTTCCAGCAACTGCTTCGTCTCAAGATTCAAATGTTTCTGAATCATTTTCTCAGCTAACTGTCACTTCATCATCTCAGGAAAGTACACAATCATCTGTATACACAATAAAGGAACAAAAAGTACGAGCAACCACGGAATTACTTATTCAAAGGACGATTGCGACACATAAATATTGCTTTGTTTGTGGGTACCAAAAACAGACTAATAATATATTAGTTCCTTTAGAGGCCCGAATTCAAGTTTATAGTAAAATGAATGTTTTTATTCCACATGGCAATAGATGCTGTTGCACACATTTAATTAAAAAAAGATTTTACGAAGATGAACTAAATAAAATTAATATTTTTTCCACTACAAGTACGGTATATATTGATGAATTACTACAATTTTTGAGTCAATTATCAATGAAAGCAGACGAAACTTTATTAGATACAGTAGCTGAATTTTCCATGCCTGAAAAAAAATTGAAAGTTTTTACGGGATTAACGTGGGAAAATATTAATTATCTTAAAGATCAACTCACTTCTCTAAAGAATTCCTGTGTAAGGACAGCGACACAAGCCATTGTCGTATTTTTACGTAGAAATTACATCCTGGTCAGTCAGAGGAACTTTTTTTGGCCTGAATAAGATTTTCTTTGGTACTCGTTATTAGAGCTTTTTTCATGCCTTATATAAGTACCATCAGCAATCAAAATAAGTTGTTTACCAGGATGTAATTTCTTTGCCATATTAGAAGTTTGATTTTCAATCAATTCATTTCTGTCTACATTTTCTAATCCAAAGTGTTTTGGTAGTAAATCTTTTTCGAAAGATAATAATACTGATTGCCAAAAACGAGATACTTGTTGTTCGCTTTCAATGTCAAATATTGTAGAGATGAGCGAGTTAGAATTCCCAGAGCGCATTTTGAATAAAAATACGACAATGGCTTGTGTCGCTGTCCTTACACAGGAATTCTTTAGAGAAGTGAGTTGATCTTTAAGATAATTAATATTTTCCCACGTTAATCCCGTAAAAACTTTCAATTTTTTTTCAGGCATGGAAAATTCAGCTACTGTATCTAATAAAGTTTCGTCTGCTTTCATTGATAATTGACTCAAAAATTGTAGTAATTCATCAATATATACCGTACTTGTAGTGGAAAAAATATTAATTTTATTTAGTTCATCTTCGTAAAATCTTTTTTTAATTAAATGTGTGCAACAGCATCTATTGCCATGTGGAATAAAAACATTCATTTTACTATAAACTTGAATTCGGGCCTCTAAAGGAACTAATATATTATTAGTCTGTTTTTGGTACCCACAAACAAAGCAATATTTATGTGTCGCAATCGTCCTTTGAATAAGTAATTCCGTGGTTGCTCGTACTTTTTGTTCCTTTATTGTGTATACAGATGATTGTGTACTTTCCTGAGATGATGAAGTGACAGTTAGCTGAGAAAATGATTCAGAAACATTTGAATCTTGAGACGAAGCAGTTGCTGGAACATTAACCTTTTTAGGTTTAGAGCTTGATATGTATTTGGCTAATCGCTTTCTACATGAATCACAAATTACATCATGGATGTAAATATCTTTATTTGATAATTGTTTAGCATATTCGATTTCAACTTCAGATTCGATTTCCTTTTCTCGACCAATTGATTTTCTAATATAAATATTACACATGGCACATCTTCGATCATCGCGTTTCCTGATGTTATCTGACTCTTCATTACTATTAGATGCCATATTTATTTAACCATTAGACAAGAAGATCACTTCTGAAATAATAAAATATAAATATTTTACAATACATTTAAAAATGCTGTTAGTTAGTTTTTAAAAATCTAAAAAAATTGTTTGCCTTTTTTTAAATTAAAAACTAGAATGAATAATAAATATTACAAAAATATTATAATCTAAGTTCTTGTATAATCCAGTTTTCTCAGTAGCTTTACATGAAAAGTAAAAAAATAATATTGCCTAGTAAAAGTGAAATAAGTTGTATTTCATTTATAAGTTTTTTAAGCAAATAATTTTTTTTTGTCATAAAAACTGTATTGAAGTGCTTGCACCTAGTGATTTTATAAAATCAACAAACCTATGAATTTATTATATTCAATTTGTTTTTTTGTAAAAATATGTTCTTGTATCTAGACATGAATAATAGTGTATTTTAAAATAAATAAATAATGTTGTTTTTAATGATGTTTCATATACGTATGTGTTTAAAGCATAGGTTAGCTTGTGTTTACTTTATTCATTTTACATTTTTTTAACTTAAAAGTCAATTGACAATTAATAAGTTCGCATCCTATTAGTTCTATTTTTCATTTTTATTATTTCTCATGTATTGTTTTTATGTAAAACCAAATATTTTTTCTCATCTCATAATAATTAACTATAGTAAAAATCACATCATATATAGTCATATGCAGATATTTATGTGCATTTTTTATTAATTTGACAGTATTTTATACATAAACAAATTAATTATTGTTCAAGACTTTCTATATTTTATCAATTTAATCATACTTGTATAATTAATATACCGCATTACATCAAAACATGCAACTCATCAATCGTCAAATCCGTTTCTAGCAAAAGTTTATTGTCATATTTTATTCAAATGTTTTTCCTTCTTAATTTTATTTAGTTAATAGTTTCAACAACTTTATGTTTAACTAATTTCTCATTTTACTTTATGTGATTAGCCTAAATTGGTTAAGTTAAATAGATAAAGACTCGTTCCCCTTACATGCATTGTACGTATATCTATATCTATAGGATTGAAAATTCATTTTTATTAATTACTTTTTTGTTAGCTTATTGATTTAAAATCTGATTGCTATTTTTGTTTTAGGATAAGATCGGATCTTTATGCGAGTACTAAAACAGTTTATAATTTAATGTTGGTTTAAACTTTTGATTTTATGCAAGAATTTAATAACGTACACAACATGTTTTTCTTATTTAGCGTATAAAAAGGTCTAATAATTATCTGTTATTATTATTACATTATTATATTATTATATCATATTATTATATTATTATATCATATTATTATATTACTATATTATCTGTCATTATTTTTGATACAATTACTCTTAATACTACAGAATTTATAATAAAAATTTTATTTTTCTACCCATTAATAAGTCTTACTCTGCATATACCGGTAAAATACAAGTGTATTTATTATAAATACATGGGAGATTTTTTATTTATCAGTAGGTTGGTTACAGTATTTTTTTCAAAACTCAAAGTGTCGGCATAAAAATAACATTTTAGATATTAATAATAGGTTTTGATTTTAAAGAAGTTATTTAACAAAATATTAATTTATTGTGTAATATGTATTAGAAATACATATAACCCTAATATCAAAGCATATAATCTGTGATGTCAAAACTTTTGAAAAACTTTGTTAAATCTTCATTTTTTTAAAAGATATGTAAAATATATAGTACTCACTTTAAATATACAAGATTGTTAGTTTTGAAGTAAACAGCAGAAAGATTTAAAGTAGCCGCGTCAGCCTTCGGTTCCAACTAACTCCAATGTATTTGAAAATAAATACTTAACTACTTTATTATTTTTTCTAGTATTGCTATCAATTATCAGTCAAAAGCCGAAATAGTAAAAAGAAAAATCGAAAAAATTTTTATTTGCTAGATTTTAATTTACTTTAAAAGTTATAAACTTATACTAACAGCGTTTTCACCATTCACTTGTATTAGTATATTATGGAGAAAGTACAATTGAGTCCGTCGTCCCGTACCGACCTCGGGACATACCGTCTGAAATAAGCTGTTTTTACGGGATTGGCTAATTCTGTACCGTCGATTGGGTTATCGAACAGAATTAGCCAATAATATAAAAGTGACTTATTTCAGACGGTATGTCCCGGGGTCGGTACGGGACGGGACGGGACGTATTGTACTTTCTCCCTTATATAGACAATTGTAAGAAAAAAAAAAATTAGTTTTGAAAAAAAACAATGTTGGCCATTGGTTTGCGCATCGTTTAATTAATTAAGAAATCAAAATACTTTATTTGTTTATGCTCCTGATAATTCTTAATTTTATGATTGACCATTCACTACGCAGATCGTCTGCATTGCAGCCGCCGCGTCAACCGCGCGACCAAGCATAACCTTTTATTATAAATAAAAATAAACAATAAACAAAAAAGTGCGACAGAGACAATACTTTCGACCAATCACAGAACGTTTAAAAAGAACATAACATTAGCCATCAGTTTTATAATAAGGTGATATCACAATTAAGATAAGACCATCATTGAAAACGTAAGATAATATAAAAAATACGGCTTGGAGCGAACAAAATATTTCATTTGATTATGTTTTCATGGGAAGATATGCAAAACTACTCAAAAGGAGTCACTTTAGTAACTAAATTGTAACATAACCAGCTAAAAACGTGAAAAAATGGCAAAAAAATCAGTTTTTGGCTCAAATCGAGTTGTGCCACCATTTTTAAGGAAAAAACGTTAGTGCCATCGTAAAGAACGGGAAAAAGTACACAAAAAAAGTCTACTTAAAAAGTTGCACCTCAAAAACAAGGGGGTCAAAATATCGATTGAAAACTTTAATAATTTTTTTAGATCCGATATTTGAGGTTATGTAATCCCAAAAAAATTGCAGTTATTCATGACATAAAAATACACCAATGTGAATTTTTAAAAAAATTTTTATCCTATAGGGACTTCAGAAAAAAATAAAATCAAAAAAACACGTTTATCGACGTTACTGCGCATGCGCACTAGGCAGAGAGCTAAAAATTTGGCTATGGGAGTTTTTTTTTATCCCCCATCGAATGGTATATAACATATATACATTTTCCAAGGGGGCCATTTCACCATAGTAACCCGGCTATAGCCTTTCCGCGATTAAGTTACAACGTGAGCAACATTACCGACGTATGGGAGTGCGATTTGCTTCAATTAACCACGATCAAAGAGCACAACGACGGATACTGTTACCTACTCGTAGTGGTGGATGTATTGAGTAAACACGCGTGGCTGGAGCCTCTACGCTATAAAACTACAGCCAACGCCACCGCAGCCTTCGGACGAATACTCGAACGCAGCAACGGTCGCGTCCCGATACTCTTACAATCCGACAAGGGTAAGGAGTTTGTAGGCTCGACGATTCATAAATTTTTGAAAAAACGCGACATCAAATTTCGTACAGCTCAAAAATCCCGATATCAAAGCAGCTGTGGTGGAACGACTAAACCGTACTATACGCAAACGAATGTGGCGATACTTTTCTCACAATAACACGCAATGTTATATTGACGTGGTGCAGAAAATCATCGAGGCTTACAATCATACGCAACACAGCGGTACAAAGATGCGTCCCTGCGACGTGAGCATCTACAATGCTGCGAAAGCGCGCGAAAATTTACCGAAAAGAGCTCGTCTGCAATCGACTTACAAGAATCGCGAAAAGATGACGTCAGGTGTAATCAATAAATACAAGCCCGGATCTTACGTACGCATTAGTCGCACGAAAAATATTTTCGAGAAGGGATACGAAAAAAACTTTAGCGAGGAAGTTTTCAAGATTAAGCGTATATCCAACAGACAGCAGTTGCCAACGTTTATCCTGGAAGATTTGAACGGCGAGGAGATTGACGGCTTTTTCTATTTCGAGGAGCTCGCTCACGTTGAAACAAAACGCATGTCGGACGCTGCTGAGCAATTCAAAATAGAACGCGTAATTCGTACAAAGGGTCGTGGCTCGAAGAAGCAGCTACTCGTCAAGTGGGCTGGCTATCCGAACAAATTCAACTCGTGGATCAAAGCCTCTGAAGTACAAAAAATTTAAAAATGGACCAGAACGATTTTTACCTAGTTCTGCCTAGCAACAGCAGTATTACGTACTACAACGAAAACGCCACCAGCTGCTTTACAACGCAGCTCTCGCGCGAGCTCAGATTCAGCGGGAATTGGTCCGTTGCGCTCGTCGAAACTCACGTGCCGAGCACTGTCACGCACATTCAAGAATCGGACGCCTTTTACACGTTTAAACAGTCGGAAAAGGCAAAGCAGGAAACGCATTTTTTCCTCGCGGTATTTACGACAAGATCGAGCATCTAGCCAACGAAATAAATAAATCATCCACCTTTCACGATCATCTGCGTCTCGAAGTTTCACCCTTTCAAAAGGGCTACTACATGCTACAGCGTAAGTGTGCCTGCGTTGATCAGCATCAGACAACGTTTAACGAAAAAATTTGCCGTATTTTCTAAAAATTTTTTTGATTCGCGCTTCCTAAGGCGTGCGCGCTGACAGTCTGCAATTAGTCTCCCTCTCGAAACAGCCAGCACCTAACGTACTCGAGCAGCAACAGCATCATCGTCATCATGACGGACTACGTGATCGATATTCAAGGCTTTTGGGATATAGATAAAAAATGTATTCCCAAAGAAGTCGGAGTTTTATCTTTCCAGAGCCGTATAGTTAGTAATTGGATCATTCGCGCACCGTGCAGTTTTACCGAATTACCCGCGGATATGCAGCGTTCGAATAATTACTGTACTCTCGATGTACACGGTCTAGAGTGGCACGACAGAGATATCACCTTCAAGAATCTGCGTTGTAATCTGTGAAACTTGGTGAAAGACGCGCGCCGTATATACGTGCGTGGCTAGGCAAAAGCCAAGCTGTTGGAAAAAGTAGTGTCTCGAAGAATCATAAATTTAGAATATTTTAGTGCGCCTTCGTTTGACGAACTCTCTATGCAATTCTCTAACGTCTTGCTGTGCACCAGCCACGGTATCAAGAAATTCAAGAACAAGAAAAATTTTTGCGCACTGCGTCGAGCCTATCAAATCAGAAGGTGGATACACTCAATCGTTGCCAGTCCTCATCGAAGCGACCCGTACGACATAAATAGCCATGTACCAAGCTATATTAGATTACGATTAGCTGCAGATGGAGAGATATCACTATCCCGAAAGATTTCGTGCTAGCGACGTTGTGGACGGAATTAAAAAAGAAGCTGACGAGAAAAAAGACGGTGCGGTAGAAGAAGAGTAAATATGGATACGGAATTTAATTTGACAGCTACGGAGTTGCACCCGTATCAAAGCATCATCTTGATCGACTCGGAAAAAACTGCACGCGATTCGACTGGAATAAAAAACAAGTGCAGAGCGTCGACTCTAAAGTATGTGGCGAGCACTGCATTATGTTTCTGTATCATATGTGTAGTGGCATTTCTCTGCGAGAATATCTACGTTTTTTTTCATCAGACTTTGTCAAGAATGACGCATTAGCCGTTAAATTTTATCGAAGGCTCATGAGAAGAATGCAAAATAAAACAATGCGTCATCGCCATCATCGAGTTAACGCATTCCCACGCACGAGTTCTACAGGACAGGGTTACTGTAATCAGATCTGCACAGCTAAGACCGGATGTTTGTTATCTGAGCAGTTTATATAAACGTACTAGGTGTGACGGTTGCGTTAAACAAAACAACATCTATCTATGTCAAACCTGTCAAGTTTCACTATGGAATGTAAATACTGTTACGGCCGTTTCTAGAAAGAACTGCGACTCGTTGACGCTCGCTCTTTGTCGTCCTATTCTTTATAAAGGAGTCGTGGCGCAGTCGCTAGCCATCAGTCGTACGAACACTCTTGTCAAGTAGACCTCGTGTGTAAAAAATCATTGCAATGGATTCAGTAGCAGCAGCACCAAGTGCCGAGTCTTGGAAAAATAAGCCGATCACCTGCAACTTGTTGTACTCGACGACGTACGCGCTCAACACATCAAACTGCAAGCGTTCAACCATAAGCCTGGAGTATTACGGCGATTACTACAGAGCAGTGTTAAAAATTTGTGCCAATAGATCGCCGGCCAAGTATGTAAAACTCGACACACACAGCTGGGAAGTGATCAAAGATCAGATGGAGGCTATGGATGCATATCTGAATCATTCCTTCACGTTCTACCAGGATTTTGGAAATCCTAGCAAGATCCTCCTTCCTAATCACGATGTCACATTCACAAACAGCTTCGGAGCAAGGGCGAGCGGCATCGACGAGAGGCCAACACCAACATCAGCACCTACAGCAGAAATGACAACCCACAATGGTCAGCAGTTCATCAGCAGTGTCGGCGGCGGCGGCGGCGGCGATGACGAGGAAACACAACAGCATCCACCTGCACAGCCTACGTGCAAGAAGCAGAAAAAGTACGAGAGCCTGCCTAGTGTAATTATGTATCAACAAACGTTCGCTGGCTTAAGACAGGTAAAAAAGTGCACCGATTTGCGTTTTAAACAGCTCGAGGAGCTTTCAGGATTAGTTAATCGCTGTGGACTCAATTTTAGATTATATAAAAGACGCTTTGAAAAGAGAAGAGGCTGAACTATGTCGTGAAATTCTGAAAAATGTAAACTCTTTCAAACAATATTACGCCCTTCATAAATATAAAATCGACGAAATTCTTAAGACAAACTTAAATTTCGCCACTGTAAGCGTCGACGTTTTAGATGTAGTTTTAACAGAAATCTATGCGTTTGGCTTAGACAGAATCGCAAAAGATGTGTACGACGTTATGTTTCCGCTATATCCTTTTTTATTCATCTCCTATCGTTAGTTTCTAAGCTGTAAATATGCTTTATTGTTCTACGCACACACACACGCGCATAAATATATCATGTATTCAATTTTTACTGTTTTATTAAATAAATATAAGAATGTATCAAACAAAAATTTATATATTTTAATGTATACATATCCCATCAATAATCCCCAAAGCTGAAATTTAGAGTAGGCTTTGCGGCACCGTGTAGTAGGAAATCATACATGTTACATATTATTACAGCGCAGAAAGGATCAGAGTCGGCGCTAGGGCAATAAAAGCCAAACAGCAGGTATACACGAGAGACAGGTAGACGGCGGCTTTAGAGGACGCGCACGACTATGGCGTAGAGAGGGGAGAGAGAGAAAGAGAGAAGCGGGTCCGGTACAGCAGCGGCGGGAGCCACCGCGCCAGAGCTCAGGGGCTACTACTGTAAAAGGAGAGGGGGCTACGGGCTGATATAGCAAGAGTCGCGCACGTGCGTTCGAGCTTGGGACCGGTATGGAGTAGAAAGCGAGAGATTAGATTAGATTAGATTAGATTAGATTTATTTGACGTACAATATGTTGTACGATAAATTGTATACAGCAGCAATAGTAGTACAGCAAAAATGTGTATTGTGAAAGTATGATAATGTGAAGATGGGTCAAGCGAGAGTGTGTGAGTGTGTGCGTTTGCGTGAGTGTGTACAGGCGTGTGTGTGTGTGCGTTTAAGTGAATGTGTACAAGCAAATTCAAGTGTTTGTGTTTTCAAGCTCAAGAAAGTGCTCTTTAGCTAGTCTCTTGAAACCTGAGACAGATGTAGTGTTACGAATGTGAGATGGCAGGTTGTTCCATAGGTATGAGGCGCTGATATGAAACGAGTTCCTCAGCGTCTCCGTCGCGAATGTCGGAATATCCAGAGGTATCACCTCCCCCCTAACAGGCCGAAGTGTCACGAGGAAGTCAAAGTATGCCAGTACGTATGATGGTACGGCTGTGTTAAACATTTTTCTTAGGAAACAAACAGTGAAATACTTCCTGCGTCCGGCAGTGGTTAGCCACTGCAACTCCCGCCTGTATGGGGAAATGTGCTCATCTCTTCTTACATCATAGATGTACCGAATTCCTGTATTCACGAGCCTCTGAATTTTTAGGTCGAGTTCCTGCGTCAGGTCACAGTATACGAGGGAACAGTAGTCTATAAGTAACAAGATAATCCTCAACAGCAGGAGCCAGCGGATCATTTGAGATCGCGCTGAAATGCGTGTTGAGTTCATCTGTGGTGAATCTAGATGGTAAGGGGGCCTTGGTGGCAGAAATTCCAAGTTTCTCCAGCTCTTTCCAGATCTCAGCAATATCAGTCAAGGTGGACAGGCGTGAATAGTAATAATTCAGCCTGGCCTCCTCGACTTGTTTGTGAGCATAGTCTCTAGCTAATCTGTAAACGCGTCGATCTGATTCGAGCCTGGAGTCCCTGAAACGCCTGTAAAGTCTATTGCTCTCGGATACAAGGCCAAGAAGAGCCGCAGTGTACCACGGGTGACGTTGTCGTCCTGGAGTCACAGTCCGCAATGGAGCGAGGTGGTTGATGGCGTTAGTGAGGTTAGCGTTGAGTAAAGATATGCAGTCGTCAAGTGATGAGGTGGTGAGAGATGACCAGTCACAGTCGCTAAGAAAGTCTCTCAGCTTCTCAGCGCTGATTCCTTTAAAGTTTCTGTATGAGTATGTATTTGGTACGTAGCGTGGAATCTGTACGTCGAGAGTGGCCGTGATAAGGTCGTGTCCGTTGATGAAAGGTGCGTCTGTCTTCGAGTATGACTGCAGGCGATCCTGCTCGTCGATTAGGCACAGATCAAGCCAGGTGTCAGAACCCTGTTTATGGTGTGTGGCACCATAGGGAACGGACGAAAGGGAGTTCTCATCAATGAAGGCCCTGATGAAATTGGCATCTTCAGATGAGGATAGTTGGTCAGAGTTAAAGTCCCCCATTATAACCTTCGTGGAGTAGTTGTGCATGTGAGTTGTTAGTTCGTTAATAAAGTTAGAGCCTTGGAAAAAAGGAGCATGAGGTGGACGATACACAACCCCCACGAAGATGGGAGAAACTCCCTTGGCCGATATCTCACAAAAGAGGTATTCAGGCTTGCCTGGCTTGTCGGACCATTCACCGTCGGATGTTGAAATAACACTAACCGTCAGAGATTTGTGTATATAGAGGGCCACACTTCCACCGTTTCTGTTTCTGTCTCGTCTGTAGAGCAGGTAATCATCCAGCGAAGGGATGGATGTCACCTTCTCGCTTAGCCAGGTCTCAGTAACAGCTATTACGTGGAATAAAGAGCGAGTGGATAAAAAGAGCCTGATCATCTCAATGTGACCCGTGAGAGAGTTCGCATTAAAATGACAGACCCTTAGACCTTCAGACAGAGATACCTCAGAACCCGATGAAGACACGGCGGATGAGCTTGATGGCGGACGTGGTGGGATGAAATGTATGTGTGGCAGCTTCATTGTGGAGTGATGTTTACGGCGAGCGGGATCCGAGCTAAAAAATTATCCAGCTCGGCGTCGGTGGTAATGACGGTGGCACGCTCGTTGTCATCGTTGCAGCGGACGAACAGTCTCCCGTCCCTGACGAACGTTCGGCAGCCCTGCCTCCTCTTGGCTTCCAACCTAGCCCGTGAACGCAGCTTGTGGACGTCGGTGGGGAGTAGCTCATTGATGTTTATGAGCCCTTGGTGGTCAGGGCTCAGAGCTTTGGCCTCCTCCATCACGGTTGCGTCCAGCTCGTTGGTGTGGAGCTTGCGTTTACGAGCTTTGGCAACGACGATTGCTCGTGCTAGTGCACTCGACGAGAGGTTGACGGCCAGTGGTGGCAATCTGCCGTCACTCCTGGCGGTGTTCCGGGGTGCATCGAGCCTACCCATGACCCTGACGGATGCAATATCTCTCCGCAGGACCGTAGGGTCAAGTGCGTTTATGACTGCAAACGCGAGAAGATGCAGCGAGGTCTCACGGGTGTAGTGCAAGCCCGTGATAACAACAACACTATTTGAGGTCTGCTCCTGCCGTCGTTTGACCTCAGCCAGCTCACTGCGGAGGCTGCTAATTTCCGCAGTGCTGCTGCTGTTGTTGCTGTTGTTGTTGTTGTCCTGCTGCAATGCAGGGCTCCTCGATGAGAGATCTTGGACTTGCGCCTGCAACTCGGTGATGGTGGACTCAGCATTAAGTATGCGAGTCTTGAGTGCAGGCAGCTCATCGAGGGCCTTTAGGCGCATCTCCAGCGGGCTAAGACGTTGCTCAATTCTCGAGATCCTTTCCGACACGATGTTTTGTGTCTGGATGGCTTCCGCATGAGCATTGCGGATGTCATCGAGAGCTTCACGAATGTCCTTCAATGTAGCTTCGATGGTTGGTGGTGAGCGAGTTGGTGAAGTACTTCGTGAAGTGCTGGCTGATGGTGGTGCCGATCTCGTCTTCTTCATCCCCGGTTGTTTTAGGGTGGTATTAGCCGCTGTTGTCGCAGTCACCCCCGCCGCCGATGTTGACCTGGGCCCCGCTTTGGCACCCTTGGCGTCCGCACAGGGAGGACAGGCTATAAACTGCCTATCGTTTACCACGACTGTCTTGATGTTGATGGTGTTCAGACATTTGACGTGGTAATGGAGCTTGCAAAAAGCACACCTTTTCGGCTCCTTGTGCTGAATAGGCTGCTTACAGCTGCCGCATTGCCGAAAAGGCACTTCCCCGCTCTTTTCGCCGTTTTCACTCATTTTCGTCGATAACTTACTGGCAGTCGGTAGAGCAGAAATTCGTGATGTGATGTTGAGTTATCGACGGAGTGGTAGAGTCGTTGTTAAAACTCTTACGGCTAGATGGAGCGTTAGTGTAAAGAGCGAGAAAGCACCGACCTCAAACAATGTGCAGACGCCTTAGAAGTTCTCCCTCGATGCGGTAGATGTCTCCTCGATGTTGATTAGGAGCGGAGAGAGACGCCGTGCGAGCGGGAAACCAAGCCAAGCCGAGCCGAGTAGATTTTGAGGTTAGAAGCCGTGCAGAAAGTTTGTGCAGAAAAGATGTTGAAAATAAATTGCAACCTTCAGCGATTTATATGTCGTCGTAAAGGTTGCAAAAAAGAGCGTGCAACAATCTACAACAAAAGAGGGCCCGAAGGCAAGAAGCGGCAGAAAAGCAGTAAGAAAGTAGGAGCAGAATGAAAAGCTGTCAAAGCGACTCACCAGAGAGAGAGAGAGAGAAAGAGAGAGAGAGAGTCGCGCTCGGGTCTGCTTGGGGTAAAAGTAGGAGGGCTGGCATCGTATGCGTGATATAGCTTTTGTTTAAAAATTATTTATAATTATTTATAAATAAACAAATTAAAGTCACCCATCGATAACACACTTTTTGTTTATGACAGTAGCGATCGTAAATCATGTTTATTAACCTTATTAGCTACTGTTGATATAAACACGGGCTTCTGTTTACATAAACAACTGACGCCATCCACGGGACTGGTGACGTCACTCTAGGCCACGCCCAGTCTCTCCATACCACATATATATATATATATATGTGTGTGTGTGTGTGTGTCCGCATGATTCGGCAAAAGCTAGTCTGCATAAGTACCGTTTCATATATAACTGTGTCTGCACAAGACCCGTTGTATGAGATTTCGTTATAAATAGTGTTAGTACAAATCCCCTTTGCACAGTAAAAAGAATTTAGCATAAGCACTCTAATGATTGAGAAAAAATCCTTAATATTGTACGCAGTGGAGATAAATTGTTAAACAAATTCAATAATGTTGTTACCATGATGTATGAGATAAACATCTTTAGTATTTATTACTTGCTTCAACTTCTCCTCGTGGGTGTTATATATATATATGGATTTCTATCTGGTTATTTGAATTCGGCATTGATTGGTTTCACTATATCATCACTCAATTTGCGGCCAATATCACAAAAAAATTTGTTCATTTTCTTTGCTATCTCTACTTTATCCGTTATTTTATTATCATTAGCCTTTATATAACTAATAGTATTACTGTTTTTCTGTTTTCCCATTTTGTTGTTTGTAATCACCCAAAGCTTTTTAGGATTGTTTGCATTATTTACACAATTAATAACTAGTTCTTCTTTTTTATTATAACTAGATTTTGAACAGCGCGCGTTGCGTGCCCAAACTTCAAAGACGTTTAGAATACCTGACTTAGACGCATGCGCACTACATAAGCCAATCATATAATATCCATCTTGGCTTCACAACGTCCGATCATGACATACTTATATAGGGATACATATTTTCAGTTTGGATCTTTTTTCAAGCGTGAAGCACTGAATAACTTTCTTTATCATATCTATAGACTCATTGCCCATGTTATTCACTGTTATTTTTGGCACTTTTTTACGGAACGGTTTTTGCTGGTTTATAACCTCAGCATAAGTTACCCTAGGTGATACACTATCATACGATTTAGTTTTAAGTTTTTCCTCCAATAAATTGTTTTTATCCCAGTTCTTTGACTAGCTGCTTTAAAAGTAGATTTTCAGCATTCAATATGTTATACTTCTCAGTAATATCACAATCCAGTAGATCTTGTGCTGAACTTGTTACTTCCGTTACCAGTTCTTTCCTTACTTCTTCGGATTTCTTTAACATTCTCTGTCAAAAATATCAAGGGTGATATCAATCTTGATATCAAGGTTGATACTACCTTGACTTAACCTTAATTTCGACCTCGATATCAACCTTGATATCAAGCTTGATACTACCTTGACTTAACCTTGATTTCGACCTTGATATCAGCCTTGATTCCATCTTGATCAACGAATATCAAATGTGAATTGCAGGTTTAACAGGATAAATGTTGATAATGCATAAAGGTAAAGGCATCGATTGTTACAATTTATAATCTATACGAACAACAATTTAAAAACAAAAATTAAAAAAAGACGATCCAAAATGGCCAACCACGGCATGCGTTTTTATACCATATGGCTCGGAAAATTTGTTTTTTTTTTGTATTTATTTTAATGGAAAAGTACGCAGAAATAAACGACAAAGCACATCAATTCTAAGGTTTTTAGGGTCACTGAACACGAATCTGATATCAGATTTGCAAAATTATTTATTTAAACAGTGCTGTTTATGCAAATTATTGTAAAACTAAGGATTTAACAAACACTAGTGTTATTCTAGGGCTTTCGAAGGTCGCTGATGACGAATCAGATAGCAGATTTGCAAAATTATTTGTTTAAACGATTGTTTTTACATAAATTATGGCGAAATTTACTTTTTTTCATACAATTCACGAAGAGAATCAAATATATACCGTTTTTGCGGTAGCTAAGCACGAATCTGATATCGGAATTCCGTTTTTGTGGCAGAAAATATTAATTAATTCATATTGATAAATTTTTTATTTTAAAACTGTATTGGCACATCGGGAAAGGCGAGGATGAAGTATAAGGCCAAAATTGTTCAACTATCGTTCTCCACGCGGTCTTTATTTAAAAAAACATTCACCAAAAGACTACGTTGGCACATCAGAGGAAAGCAAGCAAAGCGAGAAATAAATCTAAACCCAAAATACTTATTCAAACTATACATCGGCACATCGAAGGAAGGCGAGCTGAGCGGGGAATGAATCTCAAACCTAAATGTGTAAACCCAATTACCCCATACTCTCCAAGTTTAATAATTTATTTAAGCTACACCTCGGCACATCGAAGAAAGGCGAGCAAAGCGAGGAATAAATCTAAAACCTGAATGCGTAAACCCACTTATCCCATACTGTCCAAGTATAATAATTTATTTAAGCTACACCTCGGCACATCTAAGGAAGGTGAGCAAAGCGAGGAATGAATCTAAAACCAAAATACTTGAACCCAAGTACCCCCCTCCCCTTAAACTCACCTACCACACGTGCCGCGAATTTTTATGGGAGAATACTCATTTAGTAAACACTCCAGCACATCGGAGGATGGCATGCGAAGGCGAGAACGTTATCTTGATTTAAAACCCACTTACACCTCGAGACACGAGTTCTATACAAAAAATATACTGTTTTAAATAGAAAGAATACTGGAGAGAGCCGGGCGAGAGTAAGCCGTCGCTTAAAACTAAAGTTTCTGCACCCGCCTACTCCACTCACCGCAAATGTTGAAGGCAAAAATATATTACTTAATGAAATACGCCGGCATATCAAAGAGAGGCGAAATACAACAATGATAGTATTTTAAAAATAACTGAAATATGTTATCCTACGCTTCACGAGTTTTCTGCAAGAAAATATTTCTATTTGAAAAATATGCTGTATATCGAAGGGTGGCGAGTGAAATTGGAGGTGGCGTTTGAAACGAGCGCTCTTAAACTCACCTAGTATACCACGCGCCGTGAAATACTCCATGCGTTACTGTCACTATATGATCTAACATTAAAATATACTTTGGGAAAATTAAAAAAATTCCGCATGCGTTGCAATTTCCAATGGAATAATAGTGTAAATGAAAAATGTTATTTCCCCACCGTTACTCATGTATATACTCGCGATAATACGTAAACGTGACAAATTTTCATAGATGTAACAATATTAAGAGCATTATTTACTCGTTTATTGGCAGCGCTTACGGGCCGTATGAACCCTCACCAGCTAGTTTCATGAGGAGCGCAGTTTCAGTATATCTGTAGTCTATACATCTAAGACTAATATGCTACTCAACGCTCCCAGAATTTAATAATTTTTTTAATCTATGCCTCTGTACATCGAATTAAGGAAACATTTGATGTGCCGAAGTGTAGTTTATAGTATATTACGATACGTGTGACCTAAAAAGCCGATTATTGCACGGCGTTTATTAGCGCCCGAGCGCAGCGAGGGTGATAAAACGCCGTGCACTAATAGGCTGCTTAGTTCACAAATATCGTATACAATTTTATAGCACAGCTGCTTGAATCCGCCAAGTCACGCCTATCCGTGATCTAAGCAGTCCATTATTGTACTGTGAGGTTAGCATACCGTCCATTATTGCACCGATATACACGGTGCATGTACCGGTCGATGTACCTACGTGTAGCTTGAATAAATTATTAAACTTGGAGAGCATAGGATAATTGGGTTTAACCAAAAAAAAAATTCCGCATTGACCTCTGTGTCAGCACTCCTCGCGCGCGGACCACGACTGCAAATCCTTATTGTGGCGAATGATGATTGGACTACCACGAACTTCTTCATCTAAATTTCATAACTGCTTGCATCGGCACCGAGACTTTAAAAACTCTGGAGCCTATTTACGCAGTGCCTTTTTGCGTAGTGACTTATCCCTGGCGGTTGCTACTGATTCTAAGGTGAAGTGGTAGTGTTTGCTAGTGTTGATGTTTGGAGCCTGCTAAATCCGTCCAACACCTTGGAAGCGTGCTAAATCCGTCCCTTGGCATAGCATACACCGCAGAGCCCTTTGAACTTAGATCCATGCCACAGAGATAAGTACAAGCTCATAACCGTCGAGTAGAATCTCCGGCGTTAGCAAGAGCAGTTGATCACCTTTTCTATATATTGCCACGTGAACGCGTATAGATTGTAACAATCAGCATCTGCCACAAACGAGTGATTAGAACCACCTTAAGTGCGCAGGTTTATATTAATTGTAAGTTATTAGTTAATTGTAAAATCAATTTTCTATTTATGATCTGTCGTCATAATTAAGATGCAGATCAGTAAATGTGAACTACTCTTCACAAAGATTTAAATTTATTTACGCGCATCAGACTGAGAAGAGTGGTGACTGTTTCAACCTCAAGTTCCTCAATATTAATTAAAATTTAATTAATATTTAATCAATCATAATAATTAGTCTGATACTTTACTTGTTCAAAAGATATGCGTAAATTATCTTTATTTTTACTACAAACAAATCCAGTGTCTGTTTGTACTTGAAACAGAAAAAATATTTAAATATATTCTTGATTTCTATTAATAGGTTGAATATTTGACAACCTCTGAAAATCAACTGTAGATTGCATATCAAAAATCGAGTAAAATTTTAAAATGTTTTTGAATTCAAGAATATGGTTATCATTATGTTAAGTTCATTTTTTGTTAGTTAAGTAAAGTAAATATGGGTTTGGTTGTTTGAATTTCGCGCCACTGTGCGCTCTCTGTTGCAACGTTAACCAGCGCGCGCGCATGCGTGGAGGCGCGTGCCGCCGGCCCCGCTCGCGCTCACTCCTGTCAGGACCGCCTAGCGACTTGCATGTTTAGCTTCCTTACGCTTTCTAAGTTTTCTTTGTGAAGGTGAATCAGTGAATTGGTTATTCAAAGTGCGATCACGGTTCACCTCGTTCATCTGCGATAGTGTTAGTTGCGTCGTTTACGAAAATTCACGATCGTGTTCGCGCGTGTGTGTGTGTCTCGAGGCGGTAGTTTTAAGGATTCTTGGCGAAGGTGTCCACGTGTTGGACGTGACTCCTTCGGGGCGAGCAGAGCAGCGGCAACACCCCTTGTTGCCCGAGCACCAAGCGTCTGGATCCTCGAGACGCCGAGGCGCGCTTGATGCAGGTTGCGGACCACAGGACTCTCCCCAGCTCCGGATTGCCAGCCCACCAGGACACGGCGAGAAGTTACGGCAGCGTGCGACCAGCGGGCGACTCAGCGTTTTCCTCAGCGGCGGAGTTCTAGTTAGCGGCGTTTGCGCGGGCTATGAAGCCCTTAGGTAAGAGAGCTCTCTCAGGGTGCGTAAAAGGTACCTTGCGTCTTGCGTGCGTCTTTTTAGATAAGGTTTTTTTCTCTCCTAGAGTCACTTCTCTTTTTCTTGTCTTTCCTTTTGTATAATTTCCTTTCATTTAGTTGAATAAAGCTTACATTGCTGCGGCTTTTCCCTCTAATCCGTGAGGGTTTTTTCGCCATATCAAGTGCATTTTTGTTGTACCGCGAAACCGTGTGTTTTATTTCAAGAACCCTTCACTCACTCAACCCTTTCCTTGTCGGAACTCACTCTAAGTTCTTTCACTCAATTTTAGATTTCTGTTAACATTAAATTGACTTTTAGAATTAGAATAATTTCCAATTCCTTTTAAAAAAAGGACATCTATAGTATCATTAATGTATCATAACTTGTCGTACAACAGCAAATAATCTATGTTTCATTTTCATTTTCATCAGGTATTTCTGCACTAATCAATTGGTTTAAGTTATTTGCAGCATACATTATTTTTACCTTTTTTTTAAACAAACGTCACATCAGCAGTGACGAATTGACGTAGAAAACTAAAAGTTTAATACATGACAAAATCACGTCAATGTTCTCACCAGTGATAAATAACTATATGCATAAATAACTTTTTTGATCATATAAAATTTCACGTTGCTTACTAGATAATAATCAGTCATCATATTTTTCTATTTGTTTACTCAAATTTTAGCGTCTTCATTTTCATGATCATCAGTGAATGAATAATCAATTTAACTTGGCGGCAAAAATTTAGAAAAATTTAAATTTGAAAAAATTAAAGCATAAAAGGCAAAAATTGAAAAACTGAAATAAAGAAATTAAACAATTTCTAAAACGAAAATGTTGAATTTTGAATATTAGGAATTCAAAAAAGATTACAATTTTCAAAAATATTATTATAATGCACACTTGCCGTCTCGTCGTCCCATAGTCTACGATGTGTACTGACTAAAAACAATTTATTGATTACTTATCGATCATTCCGCACACAAATATGAACATTTATTGCCTTTTTAATGAAAACAGAGTATTTATAGTCTCTCGAACTAATGTTAGAGACTTGTGGATCTCGATAGACTAGTTGGCAATAAACAAAAACACTCTCAACCGTTAATTTGAATTAATATGCCGTAAGAAAAGGCTTTGATATTTATTGAAAGATAGAGTGTAGTTACAAGTGTTAAAACTAAGGAAAAGAAATGAAGGCTACAGTATTAAAGTACCGACGCGTGAACAACGATATTGTTACGGACGACACTGTGAGGCGAGTACGTGCGCTCACAGTGTTTCGGCAATACGTACTGACTATACAATCAGCGAGAGCGGCAGAAGGCCGCTCGCGCAACCGGCGGAGAGAGAGAGAGAGTAGGAGCGAGCGAGCGCGCGTTGCCTTGGCAACGCCCTTTTTCGGTGCCGTGCGAGCAGGCTAATACGTTCGAATTCGAGTGACAATAGCTCGCCTCTCGAACTTTCTCGCTCTCTCTCGGCATAACCGTCTAATCTTTCGAACACAGAGAAACGCAATAAAACACTTCATCCTTACGCAAAAGTTTAGTCAAGAAATCATTGGAGACAATAAAACGCATTTTGGTTAAAAAACAAATCCAACGTATAATAGGGTCGCGCTGCTCCCCGACGACACAGTGTGTAAAAAACTTATACTTGCCATCGCGGGGCGACCGCACCTCTTGTTAAATCAATAGTAGGTGGATTCTATGGCGAAGAACTTATCAAAACCAAGCCATTTAACATATAATTTATTTCCACATTTTTTAAAAACTTTTTCAATGAAATAAATATCTTGATATTTGGTCTTGAGAGTTATCAAAACCAAGCCAGTTAACATATATTTTATTCCCACATTTTTCAAAAACTTATTCAACTAAATAAATATCTGGATATCTGGTCTTGCGAACTCTCATAATAGTCGGATAAACAAAAATGATGTGTAACCATGAATATAAGTGAAATAATAAAAGGTAGGGGGACACTTTTCCTAAAATATTTTTCCCAATGCCGTTTTACTCAAAGCCAGTTTTTCCCAATGAATACTTTTCCCAAAATATATTAGTTCGAAAATGCAAGAACATTGTATATTCTAATAGTTTTTGTTTCTCTAACCACCTTCACTCTTCTGGCAGTGGACGATAAAAAATTTTTGGTTATTCGCGCTCCGTGTTTAAAAAATTCCGAGTTAATCAAAATTGTTGTTATAATGGCGGCCGAGCTTATAAAATCAAGAAAAGGCGATCCCACATGTTGACGGTTATTTATATTACAAACATTAAGTCCAAAATATCGCATGTATTGGAATTGCCGCAATAAAGGCATGTGCAACGCGCGAGTTATTACAGCTGCCATAACAGACCCACACAACATCGTCATTCATAAGGGCGTCGCTCAGTGTCATAACCATGCCCCAAATCAGGAAGCTGTGCAAGCTGTAAAATTGGTTGCTGGAATTAAAAGAGCTGCTGCAGTACATCCACACATGCCTTCCGCTCGTATTTTGCGTCGGCAATTGCAAAATGTTCCATCAGGTACATACATATTTCATTAGCTAAAAACTGTAAAAACATCATTTTTTATACAAAAATTTTTAAACGCAAAAATACTAGCAGAAATGCCAGAGCGGCTTAACTTGAGTAAATAAGTCTCGCGTGTTCGTTTATGCAATTTGCCTCCTAATCCGACGAGTTTATCAGACTTGGAGAAAATACCTTCTCAGTATGCAACGACATTAGGCGGGAGTAAATTCCTTTTGTATGACTCTTTTGAAGACGACGACGAAGATGAAGAGGAAGAAAAAGACCGCGGAAGGATACTGATTTTTAGCAGAACGGAAAATCTAACACAACTTTTTAGTTGTGATGTTTGGTTCGTTGATGGAACATCTAAGACAGCGCCTTCACTTTTTTCCAACTATTTTCCATAGTTGGTGCTGTAATTCAAGTTGGCATAAACCGCAAGCTTATGACTTCATCGGCAGGTACGAAAGCTAAAGAGCAAAGCAAGTAAACGCCTTGTTTGATTCTACGATCGTCGCTGTTGTACAAAGTCTGAAGACCTTCAGCTATGACGTGACGATACACGTTTTGGCGTAAGTGAAAAAAACAGCATTTCACTTTACGATCGCCAAAAACTTTATTTGCAGAATTAATAAATCCCATCTCAAAGTCGCTCATTATACGCCTAGGAGTAGCGACGATTTAAAGTTCGCGTTCGGCTTGTAATATAACCTCAAAAACTTTGGTGTATGCGGATTGTCGCGTATTTTGTAGTAGCGCATACGCAAAGGGCAACCCAACGGTTTGGGACTTGCGGTTTATGCCAACTTTGTACAACAGCGACGATCGTAGAATTAAACAAGGCCTTTACTTGCTTTGCTCTTTAGCCTTCGTACCTGCCGATGAAGTTGTTAAACATTTTAGAGCTATTCGCGACGAGTTGCCAACAGAATAAGACCCTATTGTCAAATACTTTGAAACTAATTATGTGCGTCGATTGAGTGTTAGAAGGCGCAGTGGAAAACTTAAATTAACCAGCCATTCTCCAAGATATGCTCCAGAGTTATGAAATCAGGTTGACTGTATTACTAATGATTGGTCAATGTTGGTATAGAGTGATTTTACATGGAGGCTGATTAAGCGCTGGTTCGGTGGGACTACTATGTGTTTTATTTTTTCTATGAAATCATAGCTGTTTACTACGTATGAGTCAGGGCTTTTAATGCTATTTTGTAATATTCTAAGGAGGCTTTTCGATAAAAAATACGTAGGTTGAGATTATAGGTCGTAAAGAGAATTTTTTTTTGTGACTTTTAGGTAGTCCATAACATTTTGGCAAGGTGGAGTCTGTTTGTGTCAATTTAAATTTACTGTATTTTTTTCCAAAAAAGCCGTTAGTGTTCCAATTGTTCATAGATTTTTTGACTTTGTTCTGGATTTTTGATAATGGATTTATCGCTATTTCAGTGTATGTATTTTTGTTTGACAATTGTAGTTCCATTTTTTCAATGTAATCGGATCTTAGCATTGCAACGGTCACATTGCCTTTATCGGCTAAAGTGAAGATGATGTTTTTGTTATTTTTAATAAAATCTTTAGTGTCTTGTAATGTTTTCTTAAAAATTGTATCTTATATTTTTGTGTGCTTAGTTTTGTGTCTGTGTTGTGTGATTTTTTTATCAGTATATTTCGTATGTCATTGGCGGTTTTATCTGGTAAGTTATTGTAAGTAATCAAGTTTTCTATATTTTTTATGCATTCGCTTGTTTTTATGTCATTAACTGTTAACCTACGTTCCCCTCGCCGCGCAGCGGCGAAGCGTTTTCTCGACAAATCTTGTACCGAATTCCTCCTTAATTGTAATTTTTTGTTACACTGTACATACATTATTATACATCAACAAGTTTTAATAAATATTACAATTTTTCATATCAGTCTCCGCATGAGGGCGGCATTGTCCGTCGAAACGTTGAGAAGAGAAGAACAAATCTTTTAAAGTTTTTTCTCTCCTTTCTCACCACACGGGAAGACCGATACAGACAAATCAATATTTTATTAATGTTGTTTTTTTAGATTGTAATTAAATGGAAAGAAATTTTAAATATTAAAAAATGTTTTCAAACTCTTTGTAATTATTTCATCAAAGTATTAATTATATTAACAAAATATAACTATAAAATAATATTAACAATAAAATAACATTTATATTCTGTACTAAAATGTAATACATAATACAATATTTACTTTTATATTAAATGATAATGATATCTTAAATCCCTAGCGAAATGAAAAATGAAAACCACTGAAGAAAACAGTTATGAACTGCAGATGACATCAGAAAAATGTCGGAATCAAGACACAGACAACAATAATCTTCTGTTGTCTTTAGTTTTATTTAGTTTGCTAGAGTTTTTTTCAGCTAAATATTTTACAATTTTGTAAATGAGTAAAAAATGAATACAACAGACAATACCTATTAATAAGCGAAGACAGCCGTTTTTTTATAGTTTAAAACAGTTTTCTTCATTTTATGATTGTTATCTTCTACATTCACTAGTTTTTTCCTAATCAAAACAGTTATCTTCGGATTTCTACTGATTTTTCTTTTTAAAACACGCCTTTAATAACATAATAGAATAGAAAACTGAAAAAAAACTAATAATACCTGTAAATAACTGTTGTCTTTGTCTCTATTCCGACATTCTTCTACTAAAAATTTCTGTTTTGTTCAGTTATCTTCTGTTTTAGTCTAAACGCTTCAGATACAAACTTTTACGTGCAGAATTTTTTTTTCCACTAAGGATCAATTAATACACACGCCAGCTAAGTTTCTGTGTTTTTGCGAGGTTCCTTTAATTTTTCAACGTTAATCTATCAATTTGATATTGTAGAACAAAAATATTTCGGTCTACACCTCGAAATATTTAAAGGTATTTTGTTATTAACAAAGATAACTGAAAAATTATGGTTTTTTGTAATATATTGGTTTTAGAGAAAAAATGTTGACTTGAAAAATGATAACCGTATAATTTTACATAAAAAAGTACTTTAAAATTTTTTTTGAGAAATGAATATTCTCTAATATGGACAAAAAAACTACTTATTTCATGCGCTACGCATTCGTAGTCGGAAAATCGTCGATTTTTTGTGTGTTTTTACAAGATCCCCTCAATTAATCTAAGTATGAAAAATTATGTAATTTGATATAAAATCATATATTATATCCTTACATAAAAATCAATTAATTTAATCATCATTTTCTACAAGTTTTGGGTATGTTAAATTGCCTATATATATGGCACTGAAAAAAATCAAAATATATATAGCTGATGAAAACAGTAAAATGTTCAATCTAAATTTTGAAAACGAAAGTAAAAGAAAAGAGCTTTAATTTGAGGACTGAATGGTTGAAATTGACGGCTTGGATCAAAAGATATAAGGATTTTAAAAATGGAAAAAATCGCTGATTTCCGTAAAAAATCCAAGTTCTTACGATTTTTTGCTATTTTTAAGCCTAAACAACTTTTTACCTAGGCAACCATTTTTAACCCACCAGCCCTCAAATTAAAGCTTTTTTCTAATGCTTTGATCGTATTAATACACATTTTTGAAATGTGCCTTCAGACATTGAGTACGTACAGTTGAGCAATGGCTAGTTCTCGTTAATCTTTCCCATGTTAATTTCCCAAATATATATACTGTCAGATATTTCGGCAATACACTTTTTTCAGTTCCCTATTACACAACGAACAAAATGAGCATTTATAGAGTCATTTTAGCCGTAATTTCGAATAAATCAAAACTTTTTATCACTTTTTTGGCTTTTCCGTCCACTGTACGGCGGTCAGTGCCTTATCATCTCAACAACGGGAGTCATTCCGTTCGTGGAGAGAAATAGATAGTAAATAGAGATAGAGAGATAAAGATAAATGGCCAGCGGGATATTATATTTGAATTCATTTTCTGAGCCTTCCGATTACACTCCTCTCTCCAAGCTAACCCAAAAAGCCATCCGACGTCGTCTCTTTAGTCAGTTCCAGCCACCACAAGTCACAAGGGATGTATACTGGACTACTTTAACCATCACAGTCTTGATAAAGCTATATTACCTCGAATCACTGTCGTTATTACTTCATCCGTAACCCAACAGTAATTAATTGCATCATTTAAATATAGTAATGTGACTTAGGTAAAGAGAGTGAGACGAGCACAAATATATCGTGCTCGACAAGAAATCTTATCACAAATTTTACTTGACTATGCGAGGTAAGGGGCTCATAAAGCTTTTGTTCACTGATTATACAGTCTGTTTAGGATACGAATATTAATATGACAAGTGCTTCAAACAATAATTTACAAATATGATGTTCAGAAAATTTTAAAACATGCTTTATATGTAGGGATAATATTATTTTTAAATTTATTATCAATGGAATAACAACTTACTGTAAAACTGTTTGAGTTATAAAAAAGTCAATTTCGTTCGAGTAACCATGCTTTTGATGTAGTTCAATTAACATCGACGCGCATCCAAAGCCATCTTTAGTATACAAATAATGTTGTCTAGCAAGAGGATAATTTTTTTCTGAAATAAATAAATATACATATGAACATATAAATTAATAAAATTGATATATGTATTAAGTATTCATACATTTAGTATACTCAGTGTATCGTAATTAAATTTATTCAGGCTATTGATAAATTATTAGGATTCTTTTTGTTTTGTGGTTAGACTGAAGACATTGTTAAAGACAAAACGTTGTCCCTGGTAGAAAATTGACAAGTTGAACTAGTCAGTAAAGTAGCACATCGCTAGTTACAAAGACTAATTGTTTCTTACAAATTTTAGAAAAACTCGGCAACAACTCGGGAAGCCGAATTTGCATGCGCGCGCATATAACATAACTTTTTGAGGTTATTATGATGCAGTATAATAACACTTATTCAATATAAGATAAAAATGATTTATTAATGAAGGCTTATATTTTTATTGATTTTTAATTAAGTGATATCACACATTATTTTACATTTTGATTATGTTGGTGACTTGAGTTAAATGGGAGCCATAGTCTTAGTAGTCAACGTCCAACTTCATTATTACTATACCATTTGTGTTGTATTAAAGCTAAATATCTGAATTTTTGTACAGATATTTGTTTAACTATTTAGAAATTAGTCACCGTATCAGTTTTTACTTAAATATCCTAGTTGGAATTGTCAGCTCGAGAGCTATGAGAAATTTTGGATTTGGCGGGTGACATTTCTTTTTAGGCTTGTTCCAGAGGATCTAAGAACTCTAGCCACTTGTATTTCTGGTTTCTAGTGTATTTTTATATGTAGAAAGTTATAATAACTTTGCCTTTTTTCTCAATGCATGAATAAGAATTTTGACTTATAAAACTTACAAGCGGTTTTGAACAAAATGACTGATTTTCAAATTTTGTTGCTTTGTGTCCGGATGGAAATTAAAAGTATATCACTTGAGAAAAATTTAACTTTAAATATTGTTTCATTATTGTAAAAGAAATGTGCATGCAAAAGATCAGCTCATTATATAGGTCTAGATATATTTTCTTGCACTAAATCATAACCTAAAATTTTAAATTCATATTGCTTCGTGGGTTGTTACCGAGTTTTCCACGGGTTCACGTCAGCAAGTCACAAGGTAACTGGCGAAAACGGTTCAAATAAATTCGCGTAATTTCTCAAATTCGGGTATTAATCGGCAACAACTCCTCAAGATTTCTACCAGGGGTGCTTTTTCTAAATATATTTTTCAGGTATATACATTCAGACATACAATGCATATAAAGTTAAAATAACGTATGACCACTTCTTTAAAAGAGACTTGAAAATTCAGACTGCCTTCATGAAGCGAGTTTAACTCCCAGTGAAAAATTATTTCAAACGTTTGCTTCCTCCCGGAGAGCACTTTGCAATAGAAATATTTTTGACCTTATGTAAAATAAGTTAAAAATCTATCTTAAGATGAATTTCATGTTACAAGGCGTGTACGCCGAGAGATCGTGAGATGCTCTCTTTGTCAGCCGACCTTGAACAATAAGGCGGGCCAACGGGAGTAGGTTCTACGTTAATATTAGGTTGCCTTGAAAAGGGCAGATTGGTAAATCGTGGTAGTCAGAGAGCGTAAAAGAGACAAGCGCTGCTTGCCGAGTCGTGGCTATAGGAAGCCTACGTTAGTATGGGGGGGGGGGGGGGGAGAAAGAACTTTATGTGGAAGATGAAGAAAAGTTAAAAATGTGGAGTGGCGATGAACTTGCGCTCTAGTCCGCAGACACGACCAAAACGGGATCCGAGTGCCCCCTAGTATATCTTCCAGGACTAAGTCAACCGGTAGATAATTCGGTGGACCTCGGTCGTTTGGCCGGTTGAGCGTCAAGGCACCGAGAGTGGACTTGGTCCGGGAAGCAAGCTTTGACCGATCGCTCGTCCGAGAAGGAGAAGAAACCTCAACTTTGTGCGAGTAGTGTCGGAGCGTCCGAGAGCGCAGGGCTCTGCTGGTCGACCGTCTTGCTCGACTGCACGAGACAAACTCGTGAGGAGTCGGAACCGTACCTATAGTCCGGGAGCGTGGACCTTGCCGAGAGCTCTGTTCGAGAGGGTAGGGAGGTCTGCACCGGGCCGAAGCCGGGAGACAACTGATGATCGCGCCTGAGCGAGCCCGATATTTATAGGCGTTCGGTGCGCAGCGCAGAAACACTAGTAGAAGTGGGGGCACTTGCGCGCAAGGAACTGTGGCAGAGAGGGAATCAAGTATTGAAGCAACTGCGCGCAGCAGTCGTTGAGAGGGGGGGGGGTATCATTCAATCTTGATTTCAAAATTTTTAAAAATTTTGACATTTTTGAAAATTTGTGTAAAATAAATATTACTTTTGCCCCGCTAATTAACCTTTTACCGCGCTTATCAAGAGCAAAAGGTGGGTTTTTTAGTCGGGCGTGGAATAACAGTAAATTATGCATTAAGAGATTAAAGTTGTAGATTATTTTTAGTTTTTAACATTTAATTTTTCCAAAAATTTTTAAAATTATCAAAACTTTTTTTCCGCATCTGTGGAAATAAAAAGCTACTTTAGTCCTGCTTTTCAGGGAATAAAATGGTTATTATAGTCAGTCGTAAATAAAAATGTTAATCCGTTAACAAATGGCATTTGAATGAAAATCACTAGCTGCAGCGTGTGCATACTAAAATTACGGTCTAATGTTATTTTTACATGCGTTGACAGATTGACTTTAGACTTGGCACAGGGATATAAACAAAAGAAAATAGAGTACAAAAAGTATAAAAATGCGTCGAACGTTTATGAAAACGTACGAAGATGAAAAATAAAAATTCTCTCAATACGTCTGCATTTTGCCTATAAACCTTTCCTTAAAAAACAGTGCCTTATGCGCCCTTTCGTGCAACGCCGCCACGCAAGGCGTATGCGTCTCGCTCACTTGAGTGGTCTTAGTGCTTTCGCACCTAAATTACGCAGTTCCTTCTATTCTCTCGTACGCTTCCTTATTTCACGGGCAGCCGACGTATCGCCGAGCCTACTCCAGCCGTTTCTGCGTGAATCTTCGCACTGCTCCCTCTTCCCTCCTGTTTTACGTTCACGAGCGCGCGCAGCCTTCTCCCGCACGACGTTTCGCTGCATTACGAGCTTCTCTTTGTCTTCGAATTCTTTGTTCTCCCATACGTTGTGTGTCGTCTCGCTACGCTCGGACACTAAACGCACGGTGCTGTACAGGACTGTTTATGTCACGGATAGTTGTGACATAACGGACTTAGGGCAGGCAGATGCTATAAAATAATATACGATGCTTGTGACTTAAATCGACCCATTATTACACGGCGTGTAAATCACATGTATCGTAATATACTATTGTTTACGATAAAAAATGCGTGAACAGTCGATGTGTAACAGAAATTTTATACGACTTTAACATCTTTGTTAGTTGTACTTACATTGATTAATTCCAAATGACGCTGAAAATGCTAATAATATCTTCTAGTTCGAGCAACGGGCTAGCTAACCGTCAACGTTGGTGCGAGAGCGAGCATCGTCGGCACGCGCGCTGATTAGTCCTCCGCATATCGCGAGCCAATCAGCGAGCGCCGATGCATGACTGACTCGTTATCTGCGCAGACTGTGAGCCAATCGGGCGAGAGAGTGAGCGCGAGAACGAGCGGGAAATCCGCGAGTTCTCTCCCGACTGTTGACGGAGTACGTTGACGTGCGAGAAAGTTACCGTGTTCTCCTTCGTTCGTCGACCCCAGGTCCAAGCGCTATTGGAAGCATTTGCCCCCCTTGAATTGATCTTAGTTAACCAGGGATGTTATTACACATTTTAAAGAGGAGACGCAGGATCTATCATAGATCTCACGTTTATTAGCAGCTGCCTGATTGGCTTAGTTAGATCGTGCACGGTAAGCAATCATTACAGAAATAGTGACCACCAAGCGATAATAATGGAGATAAAAATATCAAAACAGAAATCCAACGGCAAAACAACGACAAAAATAGACGGTTGGAAAACGGAGGATTATGATAAGGACACATTCCTGCTGGCTCTAGAAGAAATACAGCTGTTTGGATCTGCAAATGTTAAGGTCGAGCAGGTAATTGGAATTATTACCCAAGCCTGCGACGCAACGATGCCAAGGTGGGCTTCCAATTATAGACGACCGCCAGTATACTGGTGGGATAAAGAAATTGACGACATCGAACCAGCAGACAGGCACAGCGGGCTCGAAAGAAATACTATATTAAGTACCTGGGAATCACCATAGACGCCAGACTAACGTTTAAGCAGCATCTTGAGAGGGTGAGCAATAAGCAAGCAAAAGTAGGTGCTGCACTATCGCGACTAATACCAAATGTAGGTGGACCAACGCAGGGTCGAAGGTTACTCCTAGCCAGTGTAACTACATCAATTATGTTATACGGTGCCGCAATATGTGTTGACGCTATGTTGGTGAAGTCCTATGCACGAAAGCTGTCAACAGTTTATCGGAGAATTGCATTGCGGGTCGCTTCTGCCTACCGAACAGTATCATAATAGTATCATAAAATGCAGTGTGCGTTATCTCAGGTATGCTGCCTATTGACCTTCTAACAATACGAAACGATACGAAATGGAACGAGAAGAACTCGAGTTTTACCTTCAGACTAGGGTGACCCCTGAGTCAATGATGACAGCTATGCTAGCGTCGAAGGATGGCTGGTGCGCAGTAAACAACTACGTGAGGACCATTCTCAAGAAGGTTAAGAATTACGAAGAGAATAGAAGGGAAGGACAAGGCGAAACAGCTGAGTAAAACTGTTGCTAGACGAGGGCCACTAGGTAGTAGATACGAAACGCTCCTCGGACTGATGCAGAGGAATGTAGGTCACAGAATTGAGCTCTTACTTTCCTGCCCGATGAAGAGGAACGTAGGAGCTAGGGTTGAGTACCTCTAAGTGCTCCTCAGACCGATGCTGAGGAACGTAGGTAACTTTGTTGAACCCAGACTCCCTCACAGGATGCAGAGGAACGTAGGTGTCGGGGTTGAGTCTGTCCAGAGGATGGCCGGTCGATGCTGCTCGAAGTAGACGGCTGGACGATGCAGAATGAAGAAGACGAGTTTGATCCTGATCCCCTAGTCATCTTGGTGGATGGGGGATGTATGGAAATGTCAAACTTCAAAGGAGAAGCCAAAAAAGGCTAGTTAACGGGCCCTACAGAAGTATTGTTCAACGATAGCACCTGTGGGGATCCGATGTCGGAGGGCCACTTGTGCGGAGCTTGCTCTGCCTACGCTATATAAAAAGAAAAAACACACTCATCCATACGCTGATATTTTAAGGAAAATCAAAGCGGACCCCAATCTGACGGTTCTCAGTAACAGCGTAAATAAGATACGCAAAGCGGTGGCAGGAGATCTTCTTTTGGAGCTTGGGCGCACCAAGGAAGTGAAAACGCAGGAACTTTAAGAAGCGGTTAAAGCAGTGCTGGTAGACGTAGCCACAATCAAGAGGCATCAGCATGACGTGGTCTTTGAAATAAAAGACCTTGACATGCCAACCTCTATGCAGGATATTCTAAAAGCTCTGAGTAGAGAGTTTCTAAAAGAGAAGGAAGTAGTAGAGAAGACGTCCGCAAAGATCCTCCGGAAAACCTATAGAGATACGCAGACCGCCGTCGTACCGCTGCCTGCCCAGATTGCCCAAAAAGCGATTGCATAGGGAAAGCTTGAAGTAGGTTGGCTTAATTGCAGAATCAGGGAGATTAAAAGTGTACGGAGACGTACGACAAAAGTAAATGCTGTTTTAAGTGCGGAACGGAAAGACATTTTATTATTCCTATTATTTATTATTTATTTCAGAATAGTACAGAGTATAACTAGTTGATATAGTCACTCAGTACCTTGCAGCGGTAAACATGTTACCTGTTTGCAAGCACTGGCATTACATAAGAAAATACAAAATTAAAAAAATACTTAAAATTAAAAAATATTTAAAAATAGAAAAACTTTCCTTCTTACTCTATATGTTACAAACTCAAAGCATCAATCGCATGCTTATTATTGAGCGTTTTACAAATAACTTGCTTATATTTTATTTTGCACGCAATATTAACAAATTTCCTTTAAATAATTCATATGTTAAATTATGGCAATTATAGTCAATAATTCAATTTAATCCACTTCTTGATTAAATTCTTATCTGATGGTTTATCTATCTCTTCTACCTTTAGACTATTTAGTAGCGCATTATATGTAACGATTGCTTTGTTGATACTTTATTTGTCACTGACTCTTATAACTTTTAGGTATAATTAAACTCTTTTTCCTAGTAACGTAACTCTTGTAGAACTTAAGTATTGGGTTTTGAGGTCGTTATAATGTAGTCTTATTGCCTCAAAGATGAAAAGTTGTTCTAGGTTTAGAGGGCTGTCATGTACGTTGAAACTGTACTTATTAATTATCTTCAATATTTTACTTTGTAATTTTTGCACCAGATCTCGATTATTATTATACACTCCACCCCAGGCTAAGATTCCATAGCTTATCATGCTATGGAAAAAAGCATAATATATCAGTCGTAGTGTTACCGTCGACATGATGTTTGATAACTTATAAAAAATATAAAGTAAGTACTTCGTATTTTTAATTATATTGAATATGCTTATCCCACTTCAAGTTATAGTCAAAAACAATTCCAAGGTATTTACAGCTCTACACTCTAGTCAACATCCTATCCTGGATTTTTACTTCTATGTGAGCCGGTACACTATTACAATAGCTTCCGAATGGCATGCAGACTGTTTTATCTACATTTAGCGATTATTTATTTACCGCCAGCCAGTTATCTATGACCAATAGGAATTTATTCGTGGTACTTTGCGCCTCTAACCAAGTCTATCCAGTGGCTTTTATGGCAGTATCGTCAGCATAAGACAGAATGGAGTCCAGGGAGATCTTCTTCAAGATATCATTAATATATATATATATATAGATAAATAGTAGTAGTCCCAGGATAGTACCCTGAGGGGCACCTGTTTTTATTAACAAAAAATCATTTCTACTATCTTCGATTTTAACTGTCTGGTATCTATTATCAAGATAGCTTTAAAGAAGATCCAAAGCCTGACCCCTAATGCCTATATCAGTAAAGTTTCTTAAGTAGTAATTTATGATCGACCGTACCGAAAGTCTTGGCCAGACCAAGAAAAGTTACGATTGTTGGTATATTCCTATCTAAATTATTATACAATACTTTAGTAGTATAATTTAACGCATCCTTTGAGCCAAAATTTTTCCTAAATCCAAATTGATTGAATTGCTTGGATAAAATATTATTTTTATGGACAAATTCATACAACCTATTGTATATTATTGTTTCAAAAATTTTTGCAATGTTAGATATGAGTGAAATTTGCCTATAATTATTGATGCTATACTTCTCACCTGCTTTATTTACTGGTACAATTTCAGCCTTTTTCAATGCATCCGGCCAAATCGCATTTTCAATACACATATTGAAAATATGTGTTAATGGTACCGTGATACAACATCCAAGAATCTTTAAGGTCTTACTAGTTATTTTATCAGCACCACCGCTTTTTAGCTTCAGGTTGTTGATTATATTTATTACCTCACTCGTACTTGTAGGTTTGAGAAATATTGAATTTGGATTTGTCTCTGGTTGTTTAAATTCGACATTATTTGGTTTCACTATATAATCAGATAATTTGCGGCCAATATCACAAATAAATTTGTTCATTCTCGTAACTATCTCTACTTTATCAGTAATTTTATTATCATTAACCTTAATATATAACTTATAATATTACTATTTTTCTGCTTTCCCATTTTGTTGTTTATGATACCCCAAAGTTTTTTAGGATTGTTTACATTGTTTTGAACTAGCTTTGCATCATATTTAATTTTAGCATCTTTGATAACTTTATCTATCATTTTAGCATTGCTTTTGTAATCCAGTTTGAACTGATCATTTGTAATATCCATTTTCCATAAGTTATATAAAAGTTCTTTGGTTTTACATGATTTAATTATTCCATCAGTAATCCAATTCTTCCTACCCTGCTGTTTTTTTTTATTTTTTTTTCATTTTAGCTTGTTCTACACATAGCTTAATCTTATCTATTAAATTATTTAAAGCTATATTTGGATCTTACATTGACAATATTTCAGTCCAGTTAATAGTAGCCACGATATGTTTTATTTTGTTGTAGTTGAATAATTCTATAGGTTTGATTTGTTCTGTTTTCATTTTGTTGTCTGCAATAAAAATAGGGTAGTGGTCAGTTATTGTAGCTTTAAGTTTATAAGTAATTGGAAGGCGAGTTAGCCGAACGCGGAGAACCACTGGCGACAGCTAAGTTGCCAGGGCTCTTCTATTTTTTTGTGCCATTTTTCCCGAGGTATATCGCGAGTGCGCGTAGTGCATGTGAATATGGAACATCACCGGAGCGATGGCGGAGGAAGGATGACGCCGAGGAAGAGAGAAGAGAAACAGAGAAACGTGTAGAGAGTGGCACTGCTGCGCCAGTGCGGAGATAGGGATAGTATGAGTGCGAGTGAGAGAGCGTGAGAGAAGAGCGCGTGCGCCAATCGCCGAACCGAGCCGAGCTTCGCGCCATCGGGGCAACGAGGAGCGGGGAAGATAGCCGTGCAAGGCTGATACGCGTCGGTTTTGGGCCGATGGGACCGCGCGCGAGGAGAACAGAGGGGTGGGAGAAGCGGGAGTGAGCGGTGAAGAGCGCGGTTTTCTCCCGTTCGCGCACTTTTTGTGTGACGCCCGAGCGTAACACACGCACCGGAGAAATTTGAGTTAGAGTCTTTGTGAGATTTATTGTGGGGTGTAAAGTTCGAGGGTTATCGTGGGGACGTCTAGAAGAAGACGAAGCAAGCAGCCAGATCTAGAGGACGACATGGACTTCCGAGGCCACTTCAACCAAGGGAACGAGAGAGGAAGTTGCGCCAAGATCATCTCCAGGAAGTTGCCATCCCGAGTCGAGCTGCCAGCGTCAGTCTAGGCGTCGAGGCGAAAACTAAGTAGGTACTCAGAGACGAGTTTGGAGATTCGCGGACGCGATCGTGAGAGGAGCGCGAAGGCGAACGTGGTTGAGAGAGTGTGCTTGTGAGAGTGAGAGAACAAAAAGAGAGAACGAAGGAGAGAGAGAAGTGTGATCGCGGACGCGAGGATATCGTCGAACAGCAACCGCGTCGTCGAGGAAATTCGGCTTCGGCCGCGACAGCCTGGCTCGCGCGAGAGCGCGCCTTTGTTCAGAGATTGAGACGCGACACGCGGGATCGGAGGTGAACGCGAGAGAGTGTATGAGAGAGAGAGAGAGAGAGAGAGAGAGAGAGAGAGAGAGAGAGAGAGAGAGAGAAAGAAGAGAGAGAGTGAATGCGTAGAGATTTTGTAACGGATCGTAGAACGGGTGAAAGTGCTGTAAATAGAGAACTCGAGAGTTATAATTTCCGATTACCCCCTTGCAAACCTGAGCGAAGGAGAGAGGATTCGGCGGAACCTCCTCCTAGAAAAGGCGGAGAAAACGTATAAAAAATTAGTTGTGCGGGCCTTCAGGCCTCGTGGGAGACTTTCAAATTTCCCCGAGTTTGGCCACGTCACATTATAAATATATTGTCAATGCAGGATCCTTTGGCTAAGGCTATAGGTGGTCTAGTAACACCAACAAATCCAGGTTTATAACCTTTTTCTAGAAAATTGCACAGAAATTCCTGGCTCATGTAATCGCATTCTAACAGATCCATATTAAAATCGCCAATTATAAGATGATTTTCGATGTTTTTCTTTTTGATTAAGTATTTATTCAGATCCATTATAAATTCAGTCTTTAGTATTTCGTGAGATCTGTATATGGACGATATTTCAATATTACTATTACTATTTAACTTAATTCTAGTATTTACAATCCTAATTCTACCCTATTTAACTACTTTGGTATTTTGTACTAGATTATTCTTAACAAAGACTATAACCCCATCACTTTTATTTAACCTACTATCGTTGTAACAACAATCATATGTCCCATTGGATCCTATCAGTTCATATATACTATGATTAACTTGTTCAAAAGTTTCAGTGCATATTACAACAGATGGTTTGATACTTAGACTCTCAAATAAAATTTTAACTTTATCAAAATTAGCATTCATACTTCTAACATTTAGGTGCATAATTAAATCATTTTTATTACTAATCAATTTGCTAAAATTATCAATACTATTACAAGTTCTCTTTTTCTCTGAATTGAATCTTTACTTATAGTGTCTAAATATTCAAAAGTAGCCATTTTATCTGTTTTAATTTTTACCGCTTCTAAGTCTTGATCCTTTCTGGTTTGACTGAATTTGCGTAGAGAACTGCTGTTGCCTCGTTGCAGCGAAAATATGTACAAAAGGCTTAGTTGCATTCTCTGCCGGGGAAAGGATAGAGAATAAAACAGTAACCATGCAGCTGGTAGCTATTAGAAGAACCGTTTTAGAAGAACTAAAGAACCAACAAAAATGACCACTGTGAGACAGCATAGGACCTACTCAACCAGTATGTCCGCGAGAAAGAGGTAGACATAGCCATTGTGTGCTAACAATATAAGGATCTAGATGAACCTTCGTGGAAAATGGACATTACGGGTAAAGCAGCGATCTGGACATGTAGAGACGTTGCTTTCTGTGAAAAAATGAAGACCCGTGAAGAAGGATTTATACGGACTAGGGTAGCAGGTGTCACTGTTTACAGCTGCTACGCTGTACCTAACGCTCCAATCGAGCAGTTTGAGCAACTGCTCGATCGGTTCATACAAGACGCAGTAGTAGGGCAGCATAAGGACTAACCACAGAGTTCGAGTACTCCTGGACGCATTCGCTCTCCTGGATTTGGTCCTAGTTAACCAAGGATGCACCCACACCTTTAGAATAGGAGACGCAGGATCAATTGTCGACCTGATGTTTGTTAGCAGCAGCCTTATTGGCTCATTTGATACATAGACAGTAAGTGAGCACTACACACATAGTGATCACCAGGCCATAATAATAGAGTACAACGACCAATAGAGTTAGTTGGAAAACGAAGAATTATGATGATATGAATTATGATTACACTAAAGGAAATGCAACTGTTTGGAACGGCAAACAGGAAGGCGGAGCAGGTGACGGTTAACATCACCCGAGCATGTGAAGCTGCTATGCCTCGAAGAGTGGCATACAGTAGACGACCACTAGTATACTGGTGAAACAAGAAGATTGCATGTGCTCGTAGCGAGTGCCGCTGGACCAGAAGACGAGAACAACGGGCGAGGAAGAAATACTATAAAACTGGTAGAGGCCAGAAAATAGTAGATGCCCGCGGACGAGAAATAAAGGACGCTAAAAGGAGACTTAAGAATGCGCGAAAACAAACGACGGTGCCTTAAGGAATTACAGGACGAGGTCAAACAGGACCCTTGGGGTCGACCGTATAAAATAATAATAAAGAAGATTAAAGAAAGCCACGTGTCCCCACCAAAATGCCCGGAACTATTATACCGGGTAGTGACAACACTGTTCCCCAGGCAACTGGAAGAGCCAAGTGTCATCGAAAGAGGTGTGGATATAGAGGCTGTTCCGCCGATCACGATTATGGAATTGTCAGCCACCTTCAGAAGGGTAGGAAACAGCGACTCGTGCTTCTGCCAAAAGAAAAGAAGACACCCCAAGAGTCCTCATCATACAGATCGCTCTGCATGCTGGATACCCTGGGCAAGATTCTGGAACGCATTATCTGCGTCAGAACGGATCATTTTATAGAAGGAAAAGGTGGATTAGCGGAACACCAATATGTCTTCAGGAAGAATCGTTCAACCCTGGACGCAGTTAGTCTAGAGATCGACACTGCGCAAACACCTTCGATAGAGGGGAAAACACGAAAGAGAAGAAAAAAGAAGTACTGCGCTATAGTTACATTGGATGTCAAAAATGCATTCAGTTCGGCCAGACGGAGTGAAATAGAGCGAACAGAGAGGAGACAGAGACGAAAGGCAAAAAAGTAGACGACGAGACTCGAACTCGCGGACCCGAGAGCCAGAGGCCTGTGCTCTAACCACTGAGCTAACGTCTACGATGCATTCGGACGAATCGTACTAAGGCTTGACGGACTCTTATACCTGACTCGTCCCGCTGCTCGCGTTGCAGACATGTGCGTCTGTGACAGTTGGCATAAAAGGAGACATTTTATTGTTAGAAATAACACGGTGTGGGCACTGACGCTCGGACACGCACGGCCCTGTGGGGCACGCGCGCGCGCCATCTTCAGCGCTACTTCCGTAGCGCTAGGACTCACGTGCTCAGTTCAGCTTCACGGCTCATGGAGAGCGTACGTGCCTAGAGCGTTTCTGTTGTCCCATTACGAATAAACCCTGCGACGTGTAGCCTGCTCGGCTACACGCGTACACGAGCACTAATTTGTTTGCGCAATCATTGTTGTTCCCTGCTGCATTTATTCATGCAACAGAAGAACAATAACATTGATTGTCGTCGCGCCGAGGAAGCTAACCTCACCTGTCAGCTGCATGGAGCAACGGTGGTTCCCCTGCAGGCTCGGCAGGTGACTATGCCCTCACGGTAGCGTCACCGCGGTCCTCCAGGTATTGTCGGGTACCGCTGTACCGACGCAACCGACACGCACCTGCTCCTGTTCGCACCAGCAGTCGCGCCGCGAAATAAAGGAGCGAACTCGGGACAAGCGCGGAACATAACACGAGACGGAGTGACGCGTGCGCATCGCCGCCGCGCATATGTGAGCGCGCCGCGGTAGCTCGGTGGGGCGGGCGAGAGAGGGAGCGAGAGCAAATGAGAGAGAGAGAGAGAGAGAGCGCAGCCGAAGAGCGCGCGCGAAGCCGCATGCCGTCGCGGAGTCGACGCGACTAGTGGGGGGAGCGCGCGTACACCACTAGCGCGCACCACTAGCCGAGCCATGCCACCGCACTGGCGCAGTCCTGTGCGCTAGCGGGAGACCCGTGCATCGTAACTGCTTAGCGATTTAAATTTGACTATAGTGCCAGATGACGCGTCAGGGCAATCTGACGTATTCGCGCTATCTCTCTCTCGCTTGTTAGACGCTGACGGAAGAGAGCGTCCGTGCGGTTGACGAGCCGCCGGCAATTAATATAGAGGGCGCTGATTCGAGATTCCGGGAACGCGCAGGACTCCTAGGACGAACGAGACTTCCTTCTCGTTCAGAATTGTCTCAACGGCTGACCCCAACAGACGTTGTGACGAGGCAAAATCCGCAAACAAATTTTCTCTCTCTCTCTCTCTCTCTCTCTCTCTCTCTCTCTCTCTCTCTCGTCTTCTTCCGCAGCAACGCGACGATCTTTCCCTTGACACTCGCGGCTCTCGTCCACTTCCTCTGCTTAGCTCTTTCCCCGTAACTCTCTCCACACACCCCCACGCAAAACACACCGCACTCTCCTGCTCTCGGTAGACCCGCTCAGCGAGGATCTCCGCGAGATCCTCAAGCCTCGCGTCTAAGTCCGCCGAAGAATAGCAATTCGAAATAGTCGCTTACACCCCGGCTAGATGCACTTCGAATCAATCCTCGGCTCACAGAAAACGCGAAACTTGGACAAAGGAAAAACAGCAACTTGAAAACGCGTCCGTCTCGACTCAATGCTAGCTGCTGAATGCCGCGCCGCGCGTCCCGTCTCGCGCGCTCAGTCTCGCTCTCCGCTCGCGACCAATCAGCGCGCTCTCCCCTCGGGCCGCGACGTCGGCCGACGAGCCTCGCAGATCGCTGCGAGTCTGAAATCGCGCTGTTTCTGCGGGCTTGCCTCTTCTCTCGCGCACCCCGCGCTCTTCGCCCACCCGATTGGCCGCGCTGTTGCCACGCGCGTCTTCACTCTCTCTCTCTCTCTCTCTCTCTCTCTCTCTCTCTCTCTCTCTCTCTCTCTCTCTCTCTCTCTGGTGAGTACAGCTGTTCTGCTTTTGTTTGCACATCT
This sequence comes from Nasonia vitripennis, assembly GCF_009193385.2. Lineage (NCBI taxonomy): Eukaryota > Metazoa > Arthropoda > Insecta > Hymenoptera > Pteromalidae > Nasonia > Nasonia vitripennis. The sequence continues at coordinate 106,594 of NW_022279599.1, forward strand.
TTCTTAGAACTCTTACTGCCGCACGCTGCCTTCGGGCCTTTTGTTTTTGTAGTTAGTTGCATGCGCTTTTTGCAACCTTCGTCGTGATATAATAATCACTGGAGGCTGCAATTCTCTTCAACGCTAATTTCCTGCACAAACATCTCTCGCTGGAACCTAACCTGCAAACTCGCTTGGCTTCTCTCCTCTTTGCACGGCGTCTTTTCTTCCTCAAAGCGATCCACGTGGAGCCACCTGTTGGACTCATCGAACACCATCAGCAACATCATCAATCGAAGTAAGTTATCGACGGAGACTCAAAAATTTTAAAAATGAGCGGGATTAGCGAAGATGAAGATATGCGAGCTGTGCGAAAAGCATTTTCACTCAATGTGTATCAACCTCCGATCCATAATGGTGAGGGATGCCGCCACGCTCGCCTGTGCAGTCTGTGCGGAGGACTACGTCATCGTCACTCCTAAAACCACGCAGACGAGGGCGAAAACGGCAGCAGCAGCAGCATCGAACATCTCGGGCAAGGGCACACCTACAACCGCCGTGCACAACAATAAGAACAATAAGAACAAATCGGCACCCCCCTCCCTTGCGGGCTCCAGAGCCCAGTCGCCTGTACGACCACAAGCTACTACCATTGCATCGTCCCTTAAGGACATCTTTACAGCACTGGATGACATAAGAAAAATCCAGAGTGAGGCCCTTCAGGCGCAAAACACCATGTCTGAAAGGGTCTCACAAATAGAGAAGAGGCTAGTCCCCTTAGAAAACCGCCTCAAAGCCCTCGATGACATTCCTGCACTTAAGACTCGACTAAATACTGTCGAGTCATCTATCACCCAACTGCAGGAACAATACCATCAGCTATCGTCGAGGAGCACTGCAGAGCTTCAGAACATCAGCATCGCCCCTGCCTCAGAGGAGATCATCAACCTCCGCAGCGAGCTGGCTGAGGTTAAAAGGAGGCAGGAGCGCTCTGCCAATAATGTGGTGGTAATCTCTGGCCTGGCCTACACCAAGGAGTCGTCGTTACCGCTCCTGGCTCACGCTGTCCTGGCTGCACTGGATCCCACTGTCCTAAGACGTGATGTGGCAACCGTCAGGACAATGGGAAGACTAGACGCAAACAACGTCAATACGCAAGGTGACAGCAGATCTCCACCCCTTGCTGTCACATTATCATCCAGTGCCCTGGCCCGCTCAATCATAGCGGCCAAGGCCAGGAAGCGCAAGTTACACACCACCGAACTCGATGCTGGACTACTGGAGGAAGCGAAAGCTCTATATCCAGACCACCAAGGACTCGTTAACATCAACGAGCTGCTTCCTCCAGACATCCACAAGCTGTGCATCAGGGCCAGGCTGGAGGCTAAAAAGAGGAAAGGCTGCCGGTCGTACGTGAGAGACGGGAGAATCTATATCCGTTCTGGCGAAGACAATGAACGGGCCACCATCATATCATCTGAAGAAAATCTACAGGCTTTTTTAGCCCGAACATCGACTACAGCCAACACGGACAACACACAAACACACTAAAACAGCTACACATCATCCCACCAAAACCTCCATCTAACACATCCACATCTAAATCACTCGCATCTATTTCCAAAGCGTCTCTGTCTGAAGGCCTACGAGTCTGTCATTTTAATGCGAACTCTCTCACGGGTCACATTGAGATGATCAGATTCTTCTTGTCCACTCGTGCCCCCTTTCACGTAATGGCTGTGACTGAAACCTGGTTAAGTGACAAGATATCATCCATCCCTTCACTGGATGACTACACTCTTTACAGACGGGACAGAAACAGGAACGGTGGAGGTGTGGCCCTCTACATCCATCATTCATTAACAGCTTCTATTATCTCGTCATCTGATGGTGAATGGTCGGGCAAACCAGGTAAGCCGGAGTACCTGTTCTGTGAAGTCACGGCTAAGGGAATATCACCCATCTTCGTGGGGGTTGTGTATCGCCCTCCTCATTCTCCCTTTATCCAGGGATCTAATTTTATTGACCAACTAACACTTCATATGCATAACTACTCCACGAAGGTCATCATGGGTGATTTCAACGCTGACCAACTTTCCTCGTCTGAAGACGCCAATTTCATCAAGGCGTTTATCGACGAGAACTCCCTTATGTCTGTGCCATTTGGTGCAACTCACCACAGACCGGACTCCGACACCTGGCTAGACCTCTGTTTAATTGATGAGCAGGATAGACTGCTCTCATATTGGAAGACTGACACCCCTTTCATAAACGGACATGACCTGATCACGGCCACACTCGACGTACAGATTCCACGCTACGTACCTACCACATACACCTACAGAAACTATAAAGGAATCTGTGCTGAGAAGCTAAGGGACTTCCTTAGCGCATGTGACTGGTCATCCTTCGCCACGCCATCACTAGACGAATGCATCACTATTCTCAACACTAACATCTCAAACGCCATCAACATTCTCGCCCCATTAAAAACTGTGACTCCCGGACGCAAACGTCACCCGTGGTTCACCGCGGCTCTTCGTGACCTTTTAACTGAAAGGAATAGGCTCTACAGGCGTTTTCGCAGAAGTCGTCTACTTTGGGACCTATATTTTTATAGAGTTGCCAGAGATGACGCCCACAAACGGATTGAGGAAGCTAGGCTGGATTATTATTATTCACGCCTATCAACCCTGACCGACGTTGCAGAGATATGGAGGGAACTACAAAAACTCGGTATTTCTACCTCTAAATCTTCTCCACCTTCTCGGTTCTCTCCAGATGCTCTCAACCATCACTTTAGTTCCATCTCAAATGATCCTCAAGCTCCATCAGTTGAGGAATATCTGCGAACCCTCGAGAGTCTAGACCTCCCTAAACACTTCATCTTTAGGGAAATCACTGAGTCGGACGTGTCTGCTGCAGTATCGCACTTTAATACCCAGGCCAGGGGGAGTGACGGCATCCCACAGGTTGTAATTACTAAAGCATTGCCAATACTCGCTCCTCTATTCTGTCAAATTTTTAACCTGTCATTGAGCGAGGCTTGCTTTCCCTCGGCCTGGAAATCATCGCTCGTAAGAGCATTAAATAAGATCAACTCTCCAACTGCTGTAACAGACTATCGTCCGATCTCTCTACTTTGTTTTCTATCCAAGGCGCTGGAGTGGCTGGTGCACAACCAGATATCTGAATACCTAGAGTCAAGACTCTACCTCGACAACTTCCAAACTGGTTTTCGCACTGGCCACAGCACGCAGTCCGGCTTAATTAAGCTGACTGACGATGTCAGGCTTGGGATGGACAGAAAGAAGGTCACCCTTCTACTTCTTTTTGACTTTAGCAAGGCGTTTGATACGGTGTGTCACGTCAGGCTACTCAGAAAGCTACCCTCTTTCGGCTTTTCTAAGCAGGTTATCCGCTGGCTTGCATCATATCTATCGGGAAGAGAGCAAGCAGTCATTGGTGACAACAATGAAATCTCTGCATTTCTACCACTTAACACCGGTGTTCCACAGGGGTCTGTCTTAGGACCCCTGCTGTTCTCGTTGTACATCAATGACATTGGCTATTGCCTTGATGCAGATATGTCCCATCTCATCTATGCGGATGATCTGCAGATCTACAGCCAATGCCACCTCGAGGAGCTCGACTCCTGCTCTGTCAGGATGAGTGCTAACGCCGAGAGGATTAGTAGCTGGGCTGCTTTGAACAGGCTTAAACTGAATGTTACTAAAACCAAGGCTATTGTCCTGGGTTCCCCCTATTATATAAATGCTTTACCTAATACCGCTAACACCTATATAAATATAGGGGGAGCCCAGGTCAATTTTGAATCATCTGTGCGTAATCTGGGGCTGGTGCTAGACTCCAAGCTCACATGGAAAGAGCACGTTACGCAAATTTGTAAACGTGCTCACTCTTTAATGTATCGCCTCTATTTCTTTCGGAAGAGCACCAGCCTCAGGCTGCGCAAACATCTGGTGCAGGCACTCCTTTTCCCTCTCATTGACTACTGCTCACTTGTTTACTGTGACTTATCACAAGAACTTGACCTAAAACTACAGAGACTTGTCAATACGGGGATCCGCTACATCTATGGTGTAAGGAGGGACGAGCACATCTCCCCTTACAGGCGTGAGCTGCAATGGCTCACCACCGCCGGACGTAGGAAATATTTTATGGCCTGTTTTCTAAGGAAAATTTTCAACACCTCTACACCATCTTATCTAGTTGCCTATTTTGATTTCCACGTTGCGCTCAGGCCTGTGAGGGGTGAGGTGACTCCACTGGACATTCCGCCCTTCAAAACGGAGACACTAAGGAACTCATTTTTCATCAGCGCCTCTTACCTCTGGAATAGCCTGCCATCTCAAATACGTAACACACAATCCATATCTAACTTTAAAATACTAGCGAAAAATTACTTTTTCAATATGGAAAACACTTAAACATCACACAAACATCCACACTTCCACTTTCATCTCATCTCACCTCATACCATTTCATTTCACACTCGTCACTCGTGCTATCACCAAACTCACACACGCCTACACCAAACTCACACACTGAATACCTTATACTTTTTATTTTACTTCTTTATATTGATATATGTACAACATAATGTACAATAATAAAAATTAATTAATCTAATCTAATCTCTCTCTCTCTCTCTCTCTCTCTCTCTCTCTCTCTCTCTCTCTCTCTCTCTCTCTCTCTCACACACACACACACGGACAAGAATTCGATGCTCTGTCGCAGCAGAGCTACACTTCGCGCCCGCGACACTCTTTCCCGGAATTCTCTCCCCTCGCTGGTCTTCTGCGAACTCTCGACTATTCCTCGCTTGTCGGCGATTCCCTCGAATTTCCTTGTCTTCATGTTGACGTTCCTTCTCTTCTCCACTCGCACAAAAACAAAGAAAATCGCAATTAATAATTGCGAAAAGCAATTATTATTTACCCGGGGAAGAGCGGCCTTGCGACGGATATCGTGTCGCAACGTATCGCGCACCAACGAGCACTCTTCCCGAGATTCAGAGAGAGAGAGAGAGAGAGAGAGAGAGAGAGAGAAGTATCCGAGGTAGTAGAAGGAAGTTGGAGTTTCGAAGAAGACGAATAAGTAAGTCGTTGCATATTCGGCACGAGTCCGAGGACAACCTCAAAATACCGTAATACTGTTCCGACTGTCACTGTGCGCACATAGGGCGATCGAAACCGTTATTACGCGACGCATTCGGATCTACATAGCCGTGCGCATATGACTTTGTCGCAACCGAATGCATACCTAACCATAAATTCCGTCACCCTTTCTTAACTCCGCCACGGTACCGAATCACCGATGCCACAACCGCATAACTGTAATCACACCGTAGCTTTATAGTCGTTTCGAAAATATTGTAATCGCGCTGATTTAAATTACTTAGATTTGTACAGGCGAAATCTTCCTAACGATCACTTTATCTGATTTCTGTTACAGATGGGCTTTAAGATCAATCACCCACATTTTGACACTTAATATATATTTGTTATTAATAAATTATATAAACAGTCTTACACCGAATCCTGGGTCCGACTGACCGCCCAACAACCGGGCAAAAGCACAACCGTTACGACCTCCTAGATTACATTTGGAGGTTACATTGATAATTTTCTTCAGATTTAAGTTGAAAAATTCAACACAATGACAAAAAAAGTAAGTACACAGTTTTAACATCAGCCAGGATCAAATAACTTTTTTTACATTTTATATGAAAATTCATGAAATGTCTTTCTTTGTTTGCAGGTGAGAAAAGCTGTACCAAGCACAAAGGTATAAGTAGATATACCACGTAATTGCTGAGAATCAAGGTCTATGTTTGCGGAACATTGGAAACTTGGCTCTGAAGGATTTGGCAAGTATTAATTTATGTTATGCTTTCAACTATAATCATAAACTTGAATGTTGATTTTCTCAAAATGTGATTTTTTTTTATTTCAGCTCACTGTCCGTAGGATTCCAAGTGAACGGGTGGTTCTTTTGGACTCAAATTCAAGGAGGATACTTTGTACACTTCTAGTTTTCGTATTAATGCAGGGATTTTGATTTTAATGTTCAGAAAATCTTTTATACATAAAAAGGTATCATAATATGCAAAAAAAATTCAGTATTTTCATCGCCAAACCATTTCTAAGCATTCAAATCAAAATCCCTGCATCGATACTAAAAATACAGGTGTACAAAGTATCCTCCTTGAATTTGAGCTCAAAAGAACCACTCGTTCACTTGGAATGGACAGTGAAAAAATTCATAAAACGTTGCACCGAGTGCCAGTAGGGATAATTAATGATTGAGCACGATAAAGTTAAAGCTTTTATTACTAAATATCAGTCAAAAAATTTTCAAATTATTTACTTTAATTTTGTAATTTTTACTCATTAATCTTTTTTCAGGATTTAAAAGTGTTGTGTCCTCTTAAGGACATCATAGAATAAAATATAATAGAATGAAGTACTTCTTAATATAATATACCTCAAACGGGTAAGGGCATAAAGCCAAAATCTGTCGACAGTTCTAATCGGGTGAGAGACAATGGATTTGTGGGGGGGGGGGGGGGGAAGGAACCTCGAAAATAAATTAAAGATGAGTACCATTTTCTCAAGTAATCAACTCGGTTTCATCCATGACAGATATCATAACGTTTTAATTATGGCACTGTACTATTTGGTTTGACGTATATGTCCTTCAACAAGTGTCTGCGCGTCACTACGAAATTTTCAACAATTACGCTAGCGCACTGCTCGTTCGGGTTGACTTCGGCGAATCTTTCTTCTTTCTTTGGAGGCTCTTCCCATGCTAACTTTTTTCTCTTCTTCTTCTTCCTTGTCGTCCTCGATTTTCACTCCTTCTTCGCCGTAATTTTCAGCTACATAGGGTAGAGGCTCCGGCAAAAATTGAAGGAGCTGTTCCTCCGTGTCGCTTACTCCAACAACATCAATAGCTGCTGCAGTTGCGCTTGGAATAAGTGTCTTCTGCCAAAGTTTCATTTTCACGCTTGCGAACCGTCGCAATAAACAGTTCTCACAGAGAAGAAAGAAGAAGAAAAAAGAAAAGAGAGAGAGAGAGAGAGATTAGATTAGATTAGATTAATTGCTCTTTATTTTTGTACATTTTATTGTACATATAACAAATATAGTGTATTATGATAAAGGAATAAATAAAATTTGTGTAAGGGTATATAGTATAAGGTGTGTGTGATGTTGAGAGATGACATGAGATGAAAGAGAATGTATGTATGTTTGTGCGATGTTTATGTGTTTTCCAAATTAAAGAAATAATTTTTGGCTGCTTGTTTGAAGTGTGATATGGATAGTGTGTCGCGAAGTTGAGATGGAAGGCTGTTCCAGAGGTAGGAGGCGCTGATGAAAAATGAATTCCTCAGCGTCTCCGTCTTGAAGGACGGGATGTCCAGTGGAGTCACCTCGCCCCTGACAGGCCTGAGTGCGACGTGAGAGAGAGAGAGAGATTAGATTAGATTAATTGCTCTTTATTTTTGTACATTTTGTTGTACATATAACAAATATAGTGTATTATGATAAAGGAATAAATAAAATTTGTGTAAGGGTATATAGTATAAGGTGTGTGTGATGTTGAGAGATGACATGAGATGAAAGAGAATGTATGTATGTTTGTGCGATGTTTATGTGTTTTCCAAATTAAAGAAATAATTTTTGGCTGCTTGTTTGAAGTGTGATATGGATAGTGTGTCGCGAAGTTGAGATGGAAGGCTGTTCCAGAGGTAGGAGGCGCTGATGAAAAATGAATTCCTCAGCGTCTCCGTCTTGAAGGACGGGATGTCCAGTGGAGTCACCTCGCCCCTGACAGGCCTGAGTGCGACGTGGAAGTCAAAATAGGCTAGTAGATAAGCTGGTATTGAGGTGTTGAAAATTTTTCTAAGAAAACAGGCCATGAAGTACTTCCTACGTCCGGCGGTGGTGAGCCATTGCAACTCACGCCTGTAAGGGGAGATGTGCTCGTCCCTCTTTACACCATAGATGTATCGGATTCCCGTATTGACAAGCCTCTGCAGTTTTAAGTCAAGCTCTTGAGTCAGGTCGCAGTAAACAAGTGAGCAGTAGTCGATGAGGGGAAATAGGAGTGCTTGCACCAAATGTTGGCGCAACCTGAGGCTAGTGCTCTTCCGAAAGAAATATAGCCGATACATTAAAGAGTGAGCACGTTTACAAGTTTGTGTAACGTGCTCTTTCCACGTAAGTTTTGAGTCAAGCACCAGCCCCAGGTTGCGCATAGATGATTCAAAGTTGACCTGGGCCCCCCCTATATTTATATAGGTGTTAGCAGTAGAAGGTAGAGCATTGATATAGTAGGGTGAGCCCAGGACGATCGCCTTAGTCTTACTAACATTCAGCTTAAGTCTGTTTAGTGCTGCCCAGCCCATTATCCTCTCGGCGTTAGCACTCATCTTCTCAGAACAGGAATCGAGCTCCTCAAGGGGGCATTGACAGTAGATTTGCAGATCATCCGCGTAGACTAGATGGGATACATCTGAGTCAAGGCAGAGGCCAATGTCATTGATGTATAACGCGAACAATAAGGGGCCCAAGACTGACCCCTGTGGGACACCGGTGTTTAGTGGTAGGAATGTAGAGAGTTCGTTGTTGTCACCAATGACGGCCTGTTCTCTACCAGAAAGGTAAGATGCAAGCCAGCGGATAACCTGCTTGGAGAAGCCGAAGGAGGGTAGCTTTCTGAGTAGCCTGACGTGACACACTGTATCAAACACCTTGCTAAAATCAAAAAGAAGCAGAAGGGTGACCTTCTTCCTGTCCATTCCAAGCCTGACATCATCAGTCAGCTTAATCAAGCCGGACTGCGTGCTGTGGCCAGTGCGAAAACCAGTTTGGAAACTATCAAGATAGAGTCTAGTTTCAAGGTATTCAGAGATTTGATTGTGCACCAGCCACTCCAGCGCCTTGGATAGAAAGCAAAGTAGGGAAATCGGTCGGTAGTCAGTTACAGCTGTAGGAGAGTTGATCTTGTTTAATGCTCTTACGAGAGAGAGAGAGAGAGAGAGAGAATGCACATAACCATGCATCTTGCACGAGCCGTGTCTGAGTGTGTGGGAGCTAATGCGAGAAAAATGTCCCCAAGCAATACACGTGTAGCTGATTGTGTAACTTTTATCAGAGATTTATATTTCTCTGCTTTCGTTCGAAGCGTGGGAGACGTCACAAAGAAAGATTTCCGTGGACGTCAGCCTTTTGCTTAAGCAGCGAGCATCGGATGAAAGAGTGAGAGGTGAAACTAAATACCAGGGTTCGATTCAGTCATAAAAAGTTGACTAATTATTATGATTAGTAACCTTTAACCATAAATATGGGTTAAGTATCCCCATAACCGTTTCTCGTCAGTAATTTTCAATTTTCTGATTTTTTAAAATTTTATCAAAAAATCAGTTTTGATCAATTCTCGGCATTAGCCTTTTTTGTAGCTCTCAGTGAGGTCGATTAATTTATGATATCAGAATTGTTTGTACCTCTTAATATCAATGATAATAGCTGGCTTATTACCACACTTTTCGTGGTGCTGTCGTCATCGCCATCTTACCTTTGAGATAAGCTTCTGTCACAAAGCTCCTTTCTCACAGTCCATATTTCACTGGCCAGTGGTGATGACTAATTGCCACGTGGAGCTAACCATGCAGACTGTGTCTTTTTTGCATTGAGTATCAAGTTTATCGTCGCCAACGATGACCACGCCGACGACGAAGTCGTCATCGTTGGCGATAAAGTGCATTGTCAGCATTCCATAAACTCCTTACTTTGAACTCGAACGGTTTTCTCACCGTACGAAAGCGCGCAGTGAGAAGTGTCTGTTACACTCTACACGTGTACTGATAAAGCCGACAGTGTCAATGTCATCGCCGTTGACATTGCTATCGCCATTGTCAGTGTAATATCTTGACAGAAGCAAGGATGTAGAGGAACCAATAACACTCGCTTTGAGTTTATTTAAATAATGAATAAATGTACTTTTTATTACGGGTACAAACAGACCTAAACGCGCGAACCTTGTCGTCTAACTCAAAGCCGCCAAAGAGTGCTATCTACCGAACACTCAATGTATCACAGTTAGCCTACTGCAAACTCTGCTTCTTATAATGCATACATCTTGCGTGTATTGTATTTTGCATCAGCAGAAAAAATGGCGTGAGAAACTTTCTGACCTACGCCATGTTGGCTACACTGTGGACTGTATTTAAAGGACAGCGCTTGCACTGTTCATCACAGTTTCCTACGGTTAGTTAAAATATATCTTCGACGACATAATGGTTAGGACAAGTCTGGCACATCTAGCCAAAGTTTTACGTCTTGCGCTAGATGTCGCTAAAGTTCGCGACTCACATATTTGCGCCAGGTGTGGTAGACTTTGGAGCTCTGATCTTCAGCAGCAATCAGTAGACGTTTTATGCAGGAAATTGCATGGAATAACCACGGTATACTAAATGTTTACACAATTCCACAATCCGGATGTTCTATCGATTGCTGTGCAAGCAATACAACAGTGAAACGAGCATCAACACCCGATAAGGCGTAGAATGCTTCACCCTCATCGTAAGTTGTTCCATGCCAATATAAAAAAAAGTTAAAAAAATTAAAAGTACATTTTTATATTTTGTATTTGTTTTAGTCACTACCGAGATGCATAGTGATATCGAAGATGACGCAGTGATATTGGTCTGTGATGAACAGCAGCAGCAACATCATCAAGCAACATGCAATGGTGAGAGTGATGTTTGTGCGCTAAAAAGAAATTCAATTTTTTATTTTTAGATAATTATGACACTAGTTTCACTCTTTAGTTTGAAAAGCTGGTCCATCAATAGCCACCAATCATCGAGGATCACTATTACCAAATGCTTGTAAGTATTACGCATGGCATTATAATAGTCATTATTATTTTTAGGCACTCGGCCCGTATAAAGAATTTCGAAAAAACCTCTTATACCGGGCGAAAAAATCTCTTATTGCAGGGAAAAAGCCTATTGGATTTGATCAAAAAGTGTTGTTTTTTTTTCAATTCTTACTTTGCCATTTTTTACAAAAAGATTTTTTCATAAAAGTATTCTGGCTATTTTGTAGAAAATTAAATTTTGATCAAATTTAACAGTATTTAAAAATTCCAAATATCCAATTGAAAGAAGTTTTTATAGTATCGAAGCCTAATTCACCAGAAATTGTGATTCTGTCCGTGAGCAGTACCTAATGTTCATAAGAAGTGACCTTATATTACGCACCATACTTGCTTGAACCAACTTTTTTTAATCAAACTCACTATATATACGAAGATACTATATTCTACATAATCACCATAGAGGTAGAAACTGACATTTCTTCACTACACCTAGACTAAATTCTTGGAATAATAAACTTTTCACTCTTGATTCAATTAAATACTTATGCTATGACTATATGTATTCATTATTGTACTATATTCAAAGCCTTCACTAAAAGTATCTACGTATATTATATAACTATTTTGGAGATACTCCTCCCTACACCTCACCCGCAACCCCCACACAGTGCCCTCCCACCGAATAACGTAAAAATCATTCATTTTTATGGTATTTTTAAAATAATGAACAGTCATTACAGTTACATGATGGAAACGAACGGATTCAATTCCGTCCAATATATTTAATAAATTTCAGTATTTATCCATAACCGCCCCAATGAAAAATCAAGGGTTAATTTTTAGCTATCAAAATAAAGGAATAGAGAACACGGTCCATTTTGCGGGGAATTAACTCCTTTCGTCTCTATCAAAATTAATTACAACAGTTAAAATGATTAATGAACAGTAATTATAGTTACATGATAGAGACTAACGGAGTCAATTCCCTGCGTAACATGTTTCGACAGTAGAATTTTCGACTTCGATACATTTTATTATTTGATATTTAATCATCCAAAATCGCTCCAATAAATGAAAGTGTCAATACTGAATAAAAATTTAATTTATTTTGTATACTAAGAAAATTCAATGTACTCAAAAAAGTTCTTATAACAGTTCTATAAACTGATAATTTACAATCTTCTTCTCTTAATACGATATATAACTTTATTTTTACAGAGTTATTCTTTCGTCAATTCCTTATTAGTTAGTTCGAATGTATATGTTTGATTTCTAACTCTAACAAATTCTAAAAATGGGGGGTTGGCGAAGCGAGCAGGGGGCGAAGCCCCACTAGTATATTTATATATCTGTATATTTGATATTTTATTTACTATGTATAACTATGTATAACCTTAAAACTTGAGTAAATATGAACTTTCTTCACTCTTACTATAAAATACGTGCACTGTAACTGTATATTATTGTATTTACCACCATGTATATATACGCATATTTTTACTAATGTTCATAAGAAGTTACCTTATATTACATATCATACTTGCTTGAACCAACTTTTTTCGGTCAAATTTACTATACATATTTATTATACTATATTCTGCATGATCGCCATGTATATGCATCTTTAGACATACTTTTGTAGACCATGTGACGTGGCCAATCTGGGGTGAGAATTCGCGTCTTAACCCTGTCCCGAAGCCTCGACACTATTATTTCTTGAGTAGATCTCGGAGGGAGATCCGCGAGAATTCCGCTGTTCGGGTTACAGCGGTGTGTAAGGGTCGGAAAATCAGAACACTTTGATTTCTAATTACGACTCTTTTATTTTTTTCTAGTTCGGCTAACACACTACGGCCGTCGGCTTAGCGGCCTACTCGACTTGTCGCTCGCACACACACAAACACTCACGCGCACTCTCACACTCTCTCGAGGCTCGCTGCCTTCGCACACCTTCGGCGATGCGCGCTCTCTCCGCTCCGGCCCGGCCAATCAGCGCGCGCGACTCGGCTAGTCCCCACGACCGCGCTGAACTCGCGCCCCGACTAGCCTGGAATCGGGCTAGTGGCCGTCGATACGGCCCCTTCCTCAAACGGCTCGATTCCCCGCTTACGCTCTCCCCTACGTTACTCGGCACCCGTACCCGCACACTCTCGCTACAGATTTCCGCGAATTCTCCGGACGCAGCCGGAGTTACAAATGTTCCGCGAACTCTCTCACACTCTTCTTCTCTTCAAAATCCACTGCTTCCCTGAAGCCTTGTCGTCGCTCCTTGTCCACCGGCTTCCTAGATTCCTTGCACCACACTCGCACGAGAAAAACAAGAAAACACACACGTTAGCTCAAATCGCGCACACGACACAGAGCCCGCCGAAGGACACGGCTCACGATGAGTCGCCTCGTCGCAATGCCCCTCACTAGACCGGAGTAATCCCTGATTCCGGGCCTTTGCTCTGCTCTCTGTGCTTCCGGCTGGTCCCCTCCGGCTGGTCTCATCCCTCTTCTCCTGCGTCTACTAGGGTTGACCGTAGACCCGGCGAAGCACCGCGTCCTTAGTCTCATTGGGGACCCCTTGAAGCCCCTCCAGCAGCGCCAGGGCATCTCTCACTGGATCTCTTGTTTGGGATCTGCTGGCAGGTGGGGCATTCTTGATGGTCCCAACACTCTTCCTTCTCTCTCCGGCACGACTCCCCGGACTGGCTGCAGGAATTGAGCCTCTAGTGTTTGACGCTGGGTTCTCTGTCGCCGTAACTCTTTGGTTCTCCGAAGCTCTTCCTGCTGTTCCCTCAGCCGTCGTTGCTCAAACGCCCTTCTCGCTTCTTTCTCCACTCGCACTGCTGCTACTCGCTGCATCTCTGACTGCTTTCTCTCATTTAACTGACGCAGAAGCTCAGCTCTCAGGGCCTGTTCTTCTCGCTGTTCCAGGAGACGAGCGGCTTCCTCTCACCGACGGTGGTTCTCTACTCTCCGCTGCTCCTCCAATCTTAAAGCTTCAGCTTCCTGTCGAGCTTCTTCTGTGCATCGCTGTGCCTTCCGCTGCTCCACATATCTCCCGTCTTTCTTCTTCTCTTCTCATCTCTTGATGTCTTCTCTCTGCTGCCTTCTCTAGCTCTTCTCGCTGACGTCTCTTATACTCTTCCTCTCTCTCTCTCTCTAATTCATCTCTCCGACTTCTCGACGTTAGCTTTCTAGGAGGAGAACCACTCCTATCTTCCGGCTGTCTCTGACGCTCTCTTCTCTTAAACTCCTCCGCACAACGAGGGCACTCCTCAATCCTAACTCCATGCCGACCGCAGTTGGCACAGTAGTCGCGTCTCTCCGGCTCTGGGCAGCTCCGAACTGCGTGGTTTCGATCCCAGCAGTTAAAGCAGCAGTAAGGCGGAGGGTCGATGGGTGGCACTACTGGCACCGGCTGGCCCTCCCTGAACAAGACTCCTCCTCTTCGCTGTGGTAGACGGCTCAAGGGGAAGTTATATCTCCGCCACACTGCTTCTCCTGGGCAACGGAATTTTCCAACAGCCGGTGAGGAGGGCCTACTCGTCTTCTTCAATACTCTCAGTGGTGCGCCTGCGAATGCGCCTTCTTCTCGGCTCTGACCCTGTCTCACTGGGGCTCCGGGCTCCGGCGAAGCTTCCCGTGACTCCAAGTGTAACGGGAAGTAGTCGTCCCCAGTCAACTGGCGACGTGGATTCTCTTCCTACGAGGCTGCTCTGGCTCCTCTTCCTCTACTCTCGTTGGCACTTGAGCGGCTATTCTTGCCGGTGGCTGCTGGCCCTCATTATCCCAGTCTTCATCCCAGCTGACTAGAGCCGCCTGCCCAGCGTCTATCGGGATCATCCAGGGAATGGGCGCACCGCTTCTCTGCGCCGTGGGCGTCACGACCTGCATAGGTTTGACTGGAGAGCGCAGCCCCGGTGTCGACCCGTTGCTCGTCGAGCTGCCAATTCCCGCCTGGGGGTATTTCTCTAATTCCCTTTTCGCTCTCTATCTCTACCTCGCTTCGATCTTCCGGCTCTTCCTCAGTCTCCATACGCTGCGGCGTCGTCTCTTTCTCTGCAGCTCTCCCCGTTGGCTTCTGCAGCGGCAGAATCGTTCGGGGGCAGCGAAGGGTGCCCCAGCTTTTCGGGATAGCTCCATGTCGCTCGGCCAGGCTCCTCTGAAATAAAACAGACGCATCAGAGGGTTGTAACCACGCATACCGCTCCGGCTCGTCCGGCAGCATGAAGTTCGGGTTGAACGTCACAGCCGAAACGATTGGGGGCAGGGGCGGAATCTTAATCGGTGGTCTCATCTCCCCGTACTGTGCCTGCTCCGCCTGGCTCGCGCACTCAGTGACCTCCTGAATGGCTTGGGGCTCTTCCTGACTGGGCTGGCCCTCCACCTCATCGGCCCAGGAAGGATTCCCTTTTGCCGTCTCCTCCGCAGTCACGGCAGCAACTGACGCCACAACCTCCGCAGCTGCTGGCTCAAAGGCCCCGGCCACTGTATCAGCCGATACAGAGGCCTCCCCCTCACCACACTCTTCATACTCCCACTCGCTCTCCTGGTTTAGAGCTGCCAGGACGGTGACTGCCGTCGGTGGCTCCAGCTCGCTTACACTGGCCTCCTGGCCAGTTTCACGAGTGTCCGGTGCAGGAAGAGCAGCTCCGGGTTGCATCATAATAACGCTCTCCTCGGCTGATCTCTGCGGAATTACTGAGGTCTCCGCTCCGGCTTGTCCTTGCTGCTGCGGCTCGCTCTCTCGTGGCTCCTCCAGCAGAACTCTCTCTTCCTCCTCGTCGGGGCTGCTGTGGCCACAGAGTCGCGGCATCCTCCACCCATCTCGTTCCCCTGAAAACTATAAAAAAAATCAGGCGAGTTTCGCTGCCTTCCGAGCTGCTCTGCTCGGTATATGTTGCCGCAATTCCGTGATATCGGCCTTCGCTATCCTCCGACTCGCATCCTGCCCCGGTGCAGGGCCCAGCTTTTACACCATCGGGCCAAGCACTTCCTCTATCACGAACGGCCCTTCCCACTTCGGCACTAGCTTTGCAGAGAACTTTTTCGCTACGTCCGAAAGTGGATGAGTGCGCCGATCCACCCAACTTCCCACCTGAAAGGTCACTACCCTCCGACCTTTGTTGTACTCTCTCGCTTGTTTTTCTTGCGCTTGATCGACGTGCTTTGAAACCAAGTCGCACAGCGCATCAAGACGCTTCATTCGATTCGCCCAATCCTCCGGATTTACTTTCTCAACACCCGTTCTCCGCTCCATTTCTCTGCGCAAACTCGCCACCGGTCGCGGGTGTCTGCCGTAATTCAGAAACGCAGGCGAGACTTTGAGAGACAACTGTACGGCTGTGTTCACCGCATGACGAAACTCGTGCACATGCACATCCCAATTCCGGTGGTCTTCTTTCACGAAACTCGCTGTCATCGTATTCAAAGTGCGATTGCTCCGTTCAACGGGGTTCGCTTGAGGATGATACGGTGGCGTCGTGACGTGCTTCACACCATACTCCTTCAACACTCCGGCTAAATACTGGTTGTCGAACTCTTTCCCATTATCCGACAAGAAATACTCTGGCGTCTCCCATCTAAACAACACAAGTTCCTCGAACGCACGAGCCACTGACCTTCCGTCCGCTTTACGGATCTGCTTAACTTCCACCCACCTTGTGAATAAATCTTGGAATACGACCAAGTATTTATTTCGCAATTTGCTCGGTGGAAATTCCATTAAGTCCGCTGCTACCACCACCCAAGGCCTCTCGACTATTCTCTTGCCGAGCAGGCCCTGTCTTCCCTTCTGAGACACCTTGTACATCCGGCACGTCTCACACTCGTTCACAAAATTATACACATCGTGGTACACTCCCTTCCAATAATATTCGCGCGCTACCCGATCGTACGTCTTCTCCACGCCCAAATGACCCGTCGACGGTGTGCTGTGAGCCTCCGTAAGGACGCGCTCACGCTGCTCTACTGGCACTACTAATCGCCAATCCTCCTCCCTATCAATTATCGGATCGAGCATGGGCTCTTTTCGAAACCTATAAAGCTTTCCGTCCTCGACACGCCAATTCGAGTATTTAAGCGGAGATTTTTCTACCTCTATAAGCAGCTTAAGATACTCCGGATCTTTAATTTCCCCAAAACTCGCCACCTCTTCCTCCGGCTCAACCGCTCTCGTCAACGCATCCGGCAAGTGGTTCAACGCGCCCCTACGGTATTCGATTTCAAAATCCCATTGCTGCAATTCTAAAGCCCAACGCGCTAACCTACCCGTCGGATCGCGTAAATTCTGAAGCCATTTTAGAGCGGAGTGATCCATAATCACGCGAAATTTATAGCCCTCCAAATACGGACGAAGCTTTTTAATCGCCCAAACTACGGCCAACGCTTCTTTCTCGGTTACAGTGTAATTTCTTTCCGCCGGCGTGAGCACTCGACTCACGTAGAGAATCGGGTGCTCTCCGTCCTCACCTTCCTGCGTGAGAACGGCGGCTATTGAGTGCGAGCTCGCGTCGGTCTGCAGAGTAAAAGGCTTATTAAAGTTCGGCCTCGCGAGAATCGGAGCTTCCGTCAATGCCTTTTTAAATGCGTCAAAAGACTCCTGCTGCTCATCACCCCACTGCCACGCTTGCCCTTTTCTCAACAGCTTCACCAGCGGAATTTTTAACTCTGAATCCCGGCTGATAAAGCGCGAATACCACCCTACCATCCCCAAGAATCTACGCAACTGTTTCACATTTTTCGGCGCAGGATAATCCAGCACCGGCGCTACCTTCTCCGGATCCGGCCTTAGTCCATCTCGATCGAGCACGAACCCTAGGTACTGGATTTTTTCACAGAAAAACTGACACTTCTTCTTGTTAACGACTAACCCCGCTTCCTTCAGCTTACTGAATACTCTCTCAGTCCACTCTACGTGCTCCTCAAACGTCTCGGTAGCGATCACTAAGTCATCAAAATAACTGAACACGTGCGGCTCGTATTCTGGACCGAACAACGCGTCGAGCAATCGCTGCAGCGTCATCGGCGCGTTGACAAGACCGAACGGCATTCGCGTGAATTGCCACAGCCCCGAGCCTGGCAACGCGAACGCCGTATACTTCCGGCTTTCCTTAGCGAGTGGAATTTGATAATACGCCTGACGTAAATCAATTTTCGACAAATAGCGCGCCCTTCTTAGACGGTCTAATATCGAATCCATGCTCTTCATCGGATACGCATCTCTTCGCATAATCTTATTTAGATCGCGAAAATCTATGCAAAACCGGAACGTACCATCGGCCTTCCGAACCATGACCGGCGCGTTAGTGTAATCTCCCGCAGATCTCTCGATAAACCCCTCGAAAAACAAGCGCTCTACTTCCTCGACTCCTTCATCAATTGCATGGTTTTCGGCGAGCGCCGTCTCCAGCGATGCCGAATCGACAATATGATGCTCTGCCATCCACGTCAGACCCGCGCCCTCCGGCTGATTCGCCAAAACCCTATCAACGACTCTCTGAATCTCCTCGCGCTGATCTGGTTCGACTTTCAAAATACCCGCACACTCTGCGAAAACTAGCGTCTCTTTATTTCTAGTCGCTGACGCGAACGCGTTGTAATACATGTTCTAATACTACACACTCTTGGTAATGATTAATTTTTACTAAAATTTCTTGCTAGTTATATTACATATATTTTATCTGTTATCAAGGTTTTCACATTTCATTTTAAACACCTCAAGCATTTCTACCAGGGTTATGAGTTATGACTGTTTTGAGGGTTATGAATTTAAAGCGCGGTTCTGATCTCGTTGCCTAGGCAACCAACCAGCAACCAATCAAAATCACGTATTAAATGCTTCACAACAAAGGCCATCATTTTTTTAAGAGGAAAATTTTGAAAACACTTAAACTCATAGTATAGCGTCATAGTTTACATATTTATTTTTCTGAAGGCTTACTCTTTTATGTTTTTACTCCTAGTTCCATTTTTCTCTTTTCTTACTAAACCTTTTTTTCTCTGTCTTTGTGAATCTTATGATACTCTGCAAATCAAATGCACCTTGAAATTTTGTGGTACGACACAACACGTCTGTGGCTGACAGTAGCAAGTCACGTATATTGTTTTCATCACCGTGTGTGTGTGTGTGTGTGTGTGTGTGTGTGTATGTATGTATATATATATATATATATATATATATATATATATATATATATATATATAATATATATATATATATATATATATATATATATATATATATATATTATATATATATATATATATATATATATATATATATATATATATATATATATATATATATATATATATATATATATATATATATATATATATATATATAATATATATATATATATATATATATATATATATATATATATATATATATATATATATATATATATATATATATATATATATATATATATATATATATATATATATATATATATATATATACACACACATGGTGATATGGTGGTATATATATATATATATATATATATATATATATATATATATATATATATATATATATATATATATATATATATACACACATACATACATTTAAATTTACATATTACTTAACATCTTGAATTGGTGAACTTTTTATTGTACTCTTGCGTCTACTCAACACTTATGTATGTATAGGTATATAACATACATATACAACTACCGCATAGAAACACAAAGTCTGAAATGATAAAACTTTATGATACTACTGAACTCAATGATATATGGTTACTACATTGCAGAATCAACTTCTTAAACAAATATTGAACAAAATACTTTGTACAAATATAAAATAAAGTACTTTTACTAAATAATAATTCATGCATTGTATACATTGATTAAATTGTAAATAGATTATACATAGCAGAGTAAATCATAAAAGTAATGTAATTATCGATTATTGCATTAAAAAATTAATAATAATAGTACAAATTAAATATAAAATGAGAACAATATTTATTGCAGTTTAATGAATTTATCAATAATATTTGAATGTCTGCATACTTTGTGTGTGTATGTGTGTGTGTGTGTTCATAAGCAAACCTTTAAACATTAGTGAGTGCCTTATGTGAAAAGCAAAGCGTTTCGCTTTTATCGATGATTTAAAAATAAAAATGTGCAGGTTTAATACTTAAGTTTTGGAACCACAGTGTCGCCATGAAGAGCAACAACAGCAGCAGCAACACCAGCACAAAGAGGAAATATTTAATGGTAAGAGTGATGTTTGTGTGATAGTAGACAAAAATTAATTTTTTATTTTACGCAATTATGGCACCCGTTTCACTCTACAGTTTCAGAAGCTAGACCATCATGAATCGGAAATTCATTCGGAGAGAATTGTTATTAGATTCTCGTAGGTATTACACTTGTTATTGCAATGCGAATTTTTTTCGAATATTACATGGCATGTCTAATACTAAAGTTTCAGAGACACGCAGCCGTACCAATAGCGCTAGCAGCAGCAGTAGTAGTAGTAGTAGAAACCACAGCAATAGTAGTACAACCGATCCAGCTTATGAAGGTAAGAGCGAAAAGTAATTTTTTGTATAATAATAACATATATAATAACATATAAAATCTGTAAAAAAAATCAAAAAATGAATATTACAGGTATTCATTCACAGAGCAGTGAAGGAAGAGAAAAATCTAAGCTCTAAGAAATAAATCTCTAGATATAATCAAAAGCCCGTCAACGCGTTTCTACAGACGGTTTGGTTATGGAGAAAGAGCGATACGCGGGGTTCTACCGGAACCACCGTGAATGCAGATTTTCACACCTAGCCTGAGAGCTATGAATGAGACTTCCATCGACAACATTGCAGTTCAATCGTAGACCTTTTCGGACATCGTTCAGACTCATAGAAGATTTTCTCATTGAAGATCTTTGGAGGTTACTATACAGTGCTGTGCAAAGTGCCAATGAGTTTAATGAGAATGAAAGATTATCTATTAATTGTGCAATTGTCAAAGACACTAGTGAGTAATGAACGAGTGCGTTTGACTGAAAAATCAGTGAATAAAAAGTCTATATTGACTATTAAGAATAGTGATATCTTGTGTCTACCTGAAATTTGGTCGCCACTTATAGTTACACTATCAGAGGATAAATACGTGCAGGAAAGCTTCACAGATTTAGGAATCTCGTTCTAAATAGTAGAGCAAGGACAGGAGAAATGCGGCCATGTAACTTATTAATTTAGCAAATGTTCAAGGACCTGTCGAGGGTTTCGGGCTACAAGAAATCCATACGTTTCAAGATTATTTTGCTACTCGTAATACAGCAATTGTTGTCTATATCTTTTCCACATTTGGACGTATATATGACGAGACACTTTTAGCGTTACTTGCGGTGATGCAGTTTTACATGTAGTATGCATAATGTATTACGAACGAGCGCACTATTATCAGCCGATATCAAAACTTATTGCATCCGGTTGTAGCGCTGATTACTGTATACCGTGCAATAAAAGTTATTGGCGAGCCGAGGAGCATAGATGCTTCAAAAGTGTTACAAATGTATGTCGTTGCCTCTCTGTAGTATAATAGAGGTGTTAAAAAAATGCAATAACTGTTCAAGATTACTTTTTGGGGATAATTGTCTAGCAAATCATATTAAAGAAAGAAAGTACGATGGGACCCATAGTGTGTGTAGCAAATTTAAACTCTGTCAAAACTGTTTTAAAATAATTTAAATAAATAGAAAAGATCCACACGAGTACGGTGTATCTTTTTGCACAACGTGCACGTTATGGGCACTCATTAGACACCTATGTCGTGTACAGCCGATTAAAAGCTTAAACTCTACGAATCTAGTCCTATTTTTGTTTTACGATTTTGAAACACAACAATTGCTATCTGTGATCAAATCCGTGTGTTGTACAACATGTCTGTACATATTGCATAGAGGTTGAAGATATTTCGATTAGCTGCGAAAAATGTGGTATTCGTGAATATGTGCTTGATTACGAACCGATGAAACATTTCTTTGAACTTGCGATAGCTCTAAGGCAGCAAGTTTTATGTATAGCACAAAATTTACAAGGATTTGACGAACAGTTCATACCTAAATATATTGTGGGGGAAATGACGGCCGTGTCGTTACATCGGCATGATGAATGGATCAAAAATAATTCTGAAGGAGGTGCTACAGATAAAGTTTATCGACAGCTTGAATTACTTTTACATATCTTTAGTCAGTTTGCCCGAAACCTACGTATTACCCGATATGAAAAAAGGTGTTTTCACACCTATTTAATACGGAGGAAAATCAGTCCTACAAAGGTCCACTAACACCTCTCGATGTATACACAGTCGAATCCGTGAGTGTAAGAAAACCAGAAAATTTTTTAAAATGGTATACTGATCAGCAGCGAAGTTGATACACGTTCAATTTTAAATCAGAAATCGTGAAATACCGCAAACAAGATGTGAAAATTCTGAGATTGGCTTGTTTAGCTTTTCGCAAAACGTTTTTGAAATACAATGTGGATCCTTTCACCAAGTGCACAACCATAGCTTCTTCTTGGATAAGATTGTTTAAAAAGAAATTTTTTAAAAAAGCTCAAAAGGTTTTTTATCACCACGTGGCTATAGAATTACTGACAATCAGTCTGGAATTGCCTTACACTGGCTTGCTTGGATAAAGCAGCGAATTCTTCACTGTCACATCGAGCACACAGGACGCAGTCAGGAGAAAAGACTGACAGAAGGCATCGTAGTTGATGGTTACTATGAAACGTAAGAAAATGAGGATCAATGTGGTATTGTACTTCAGTTTCATAGCTGTTTTTGGCACGGTTGTCCTTGATGTTACACAATAAACAGAAATATAGATTTAACAAATAGTGAATCAATGGATGCGAGGTACGAGAAGACATTGGCAATCAGTGAAAGAGTAATGACAGCGAATTACCAACTTATTGAAACATGAAAATGCCGAGTCAATACTGAAATCTTACAAAACCAAGAACTATATTGATTTGTTGATAAAAATAAGATAAATATAAAGAGCGAACTGCTTGACACACGAGATTCATTTTTGCGGATCCCAGAGAAGATCGATTATGTTGATGTTTGTTCTCTGTATGCGTTAATTTGCAAACATGTCAAGTACCCCGTGGGTCACCGAAAATTTTTATAGCTGAAAAAGAGTGCCGACAGAAGAAGAAAGAAAAAGAAATTTGACCGCGAACATAGAGCCAAAAGAGTATAAGAACGCGGTCAAATTTCTTGAAAGAATGGAAAAGAAAAATCGGATGATCTCACTGATAGAGAAAAAAAGTTTATCCGGAAAAACAATGCGGAAACAGTAAAGACCTGATCATAACCTTGAACGGAGAATCCCTTAAATGCTTGATAGAGTCAAACGGAAGCATCAAATTTGGGCTAAGAGTTCTGAAGGCGAGGCTTCCAAATAAAACGAAAAAGAGTCTGTATAGTAGCAAAAAGTACATTAAAACTTACACAGCAACATTAGAACTTAAACTACTTTCACAGCATAGCACCAATGACATGACGACGGTTATACAAGAACAGCGGAGCAGCCCAGTACTAATCCTTAAATCTGTACACATACCGTATGATGAAAAGGAGCCTCCACCACAAGCCGATCGAGACCTAGTGAAAAATATCATGGACAAGAGCAGCCAGATGGCGATAGGAAGCGACGCCAACAGACACCACGTCCATTGGAGAAGTCGCGACATCAACGAGAAAGGTGAGTCAATTTTGGAATACATACTTTCCAACAACCTTAAAATATGCAATAAAGGCAACGTGCCAACCTTTGCATTCTAGGAATTATCCATACAGAGCTCATCTCCCCTATGTTAAAACGCATGAAAAGAATTGGTCTGGTGAGTATGCTCTCAAAATTGCAAGGGCTCGATTTTTCGATCGCGAAGTGTCCGAATTCTTGTAGAATTACTCATATATTATGACACCATCGACCTTATTGATTTTACTTTTATTGTAACATTTTTCATAACCCTGCAGTTGATAGAATTAAAGATATTGCAAGTTCTTGGTTTCCGTACACATTATAATACATGGTTTCTTTGCTAAATATTCAATAAAAGTTTCATTTCATTTTTAAAAATTCGTATTTAAACACTTACGTTTACATGTACTTATAAAAATTTAATTCTTTTCCTTCATTATTGTCTTATTGAGCGTTTTAATATCTTTCACTTCACTTTCAAACTTGCTGATATTTTCAAGTTAAGATCTTGATCCAGTTTTGTTTATTTCCTGCTTCTTAACCTTTCTGATACATGTGTATTGATTGATTGTAGTGAATTCGTAGATATTCCAGACACTCTCTTTATCATACCTTTATCTGATGTTTTTTCTACTGTGCCAACGTATCTTGGTAATGTAGGCTGAGACATTCTTTTGTTTTATGTTCCCCAGTACAAACACGACAACAGACACGGCAAAGAAAGTAAAAGAGGTTGGACACGCGACTAGAGATATCGTGATTCTGGTAACGTTGGACGTAAAAAATGCGTTCAACTCGGCAAGATGGACCGACATCCTCGCTGCTCTAGAATCATTCGGTATGCCGCGATACATTATGCGCTTTGCGGAAGATTATCTGAGGGATCAAGTTATTGAGTATGACACAAAAGAAGGGCGTAAGAAAAGACCTATAACTGCACGAGTAGCACGGGGTTCAATCTTGGGGCCGGACTTCTGGGGTATCTTGTACGACGGGTTTCTAAATCTCGAAACGCCGGAAGATGTGACGCTTGTGGGATACGCAGATTACGTTGCCGCGGTTATAACGGCACGAAACGTGGACATCGCGCAAGCGAAGCTCAACGCGATTATGAGTAGTGTGCTATGCTGGATGGAAACTGAACTATGGGGAACACCTAGACCGCGTCTGCAAGAAAGCCACGACTAGGATAGCGCAACTTAGCCGACTCATGGTCAATATCCGCGGGCCTAGGCCAACAGTCAGACAGTTACTCATGGCGACCACTAACTCTATCCTGTTATATAGGGCAGAGGTGTGGGCCGATACTATGAGTATAAATAAGTATCGGAAAAAGATAATGGCGGTACAGCGAAGGGGGGTCCTAGGAATATCGTGCTCCTACCGGACAGTTGCAGCCAAGGCTTCGATGGTAACCGTGGGGGTGATCCCCGTGGATCTTCTTGCGACTGAACGCAAGCGGATCTACGAGGCTCGCTTAGCGTTGAACAGCACTTCCATCACCACGGAAGAAAAAGAAATAATAATGCGTAATTGGCAGACTAGGTGGACCGAATGCCCAAAGGCTAGGTAGACCAGAACCCTTATCAAAGATGTAGGCCCGTGGGTCGACAGGAAGTGGGGCAAGGTCAACTTTTACCTTACACAGTTTCTCTCCGGTCACGGATACTTCAGGAGCTACCTTTTTGCGATAAATAAAGTCGCAACACCGGGGTGCAAATACTGCGGTAACGAACGGGACGACGTAAGACACACGTTTGTTGACTGTCCTCGCTGGGCTGAAAAATGAAAAGAACTAGAGCTGACGATAGGGACGTTCAGGCTTAAGACAGTAGTTGAAACGATGCTTGGCAGCAAGCAGAATTGTGACGACATAACGGTGTACTCGAAGACGGTTCTCCGGGCGAAAAATAACGACAGTTGCTTAATAGACTAGATGATGGCTAGGACAGCATAAGACAGGCGACCCCCCGAAGGAATACGGAAGCGGTTACCGGGGGGGTTTTCACGGCCCTATGAGAGGTGGAGTTTTAGTGGGTATCACGGGGAGTCTCGCACGACTCCTGACATGGTGCATCAAGCATTTCTCCAACTCTCCAGAGAAACAAAAAAAAAAAAACGAAAAAAATTGTTTTCCAGTACACTTCAAAAGATACTATTATTTTTACATTTGTTACCGTTGTTACCGAAAATTTACGTTATCACGTAAATTTTACAGTTTTTATATCCAACAACAAGTCTATTTTTATTTTCTCTGACGTGTTGGTAAATTTCGGCAGGCATTTCTAAAATCACTATCTGCAGTTCAGTTTTACTCTTCTTGTAGGAGTTTAAAATGATACATTTTCTTTCAAAATTGCTGAAATTTCTCTCATTGATGTCATTCTCAATATTTTTACCATCCATATTTTCAAAATTATCAATTCCCACAACTATGACTGTAAGATTCATTACTTGTTCTTTGTTGACTTCAGATGGTTCGGACACTTTCGACTTAAGTTATTTATGCGCTTTACCAACACTTTCTTCATTTAAATAATTTATAATTGTTCCATCCTTTTTCTAACTACTTTTTTCGTCTAGATTGTTTTGTCTTTAATCAAATATTGTGAAACCATTTGATTTACTTTTTCTACATTTTTATCTTCTCCAATTTTTTTTTATTATGATCTTAGGCACTCTTTTTGGCTTGTTGCAATTTTTATTACTTGACATAACTTATGTAGATGTTCTGTTTTTAACGATTGATTTATTGCTTTTCTGATTTTCCAATAGTTTTTTTAATAAATTGTTTTTTTTTTTTAGTTATCTATTCAATTTTCTGAAGAGAGCATTTTTACGTTTTAAATTATATTCTTGAAGTTCATTCTCATCTCATTTATTTAATTTTGAAATTCTTTTAACATTTGATTTCTTATTTCTTTTCTTCCATACGGCTTCACTTGAACAAGTAAGAGTCTCACCTCATTACTCAGCGCTCTGCTGTTCACTTTTGAGGTTAATTCTCGATCATCGTGTTCATGACAGATTCTAAGCACTGCGCTAAGTTTAATAGCTGCACCTAATCTTTCAAACTCACTTGTATGTTGTTACGTCCTGACTATCCTAAATTGAATAGATAGGAACGTAATGTGTGTAGTGGCGAGGCTGTAAGAAATTGTTAATTCGCGCCTAGCACTCTCACTGTTAGTAAATAAATGTGAAACTTACCTTTACGTTGAACCTGGTGCTAGTTGAGTAGATTGCAGCTGTAGACTCGTGCTGGGTAGTTTGGATTTTCTCGTAAATGAATGTAACTAACAAGATCTCTTTTACGGTAAACCGATTGTTTATTCAAATAAATCTTAGAAGTGAAAGTAAATATAAATCTCGTTTCAATGTAAAATAATATTCTCACTTAATTTAAAAAGAGCTAAGACTTGTAATTTATAAAATCTGTATATTTAGACTTTGTAAGAAATATATATTTGCGGCTAGGCGGCTTTAAGTTTAAAATAATTGTCACCGATTGTCGGACCGGCGCGATACGGAGCTTATTTAAAACTTTGCATCCTTCCAAAATTTGGTCATTTGTTTCGCAAGGTAAATCGAAATCGTATTACAAAAGTGATTAGTTGGCATTTTGCGAACTCAACTCATAAGCGACACTGACGCATTGGAAAATTGAGATTCAGCAGTTTTTATTTAATTTAGGCCATATCGAATTGTTCAAATCATAAAGAAATATTACTAATATTGGGCATACGTCGTATGACGTAACAATTTTATGCTCTGTCACAAACTATGCACACCACTGTCTTAACAATTTACGATTAATGACACTTGCAAATGAGCTCACAGAATCGCTCTCAACGCGCAGCAAAAAAGAATGCTCACCCGAAGCATTTCGAATTAGAAATCGGCGATAAAGTAATGGTTAAGGCACTAAATGTATCCGACGCAGAAAACGGAAAAATCGCGAAATTTTTTAATTTGTACGAAGGACCCCACGAGATCAACTAAAAAATCGGGATAGATACGTACTTGCTAATAGATATAAGTACAAAGAATGAACTCGGGAAATTTCACATAAACAATTTGAAACGCTACTTTGAACATTGAATGCACATGTCATAAAACAAAATCAGTGAATATCTTTAAGTCCAATTTAAGCGGTATTAAACAGTATCAAAAGC
The DNA here is from genome assembly GCF_009193385.2 of Nasonia vitripennis. Lineage (NCBI taxonomy): Eukaryota > Metazoa > Arthropoda > Insecta > Hymenoptera > Pteromalidae > Nasonia > Nasonia vitripennis. The sequence continues at coordinate 134,395 of NW_022279599.1, forward strand.
TCGCAAGGAGCGAAAATGTATTCTGTTGAAATTGTGTAGTTACAAATGTTTGAATACTAGGAAAGTAAAGTAGGATAGGAAGAATTAAATACGAAAAAATAAATTGTGAATTCAAGAAATTGAAAAGACTACGAAATTATCCCACAAAAAGCAAATTATGTTGATAAAATTTAAAAAGTCGAAAAATATAAAAAAAAACGCAACCAGACAAACTATTAGATGCACGGAATCCATAGAGAAAGAGAGAAAAAGAAAAAAGCGGTATGTGCGCAAACAAGACAAAAAATATACGAACCGCGAGAAAAAAGCAGCCACAACTAGCTGCCGAAAAATTCAAAGGCCTTAGCTCTGAAAAAGAAATGCACCCGAGAGCTCATTATTCACCGATAAGTAAAAATGAGCGGATTAGTGCCTGAACAAAGCATTAAAAAGAAGAAGATAGAATCCTGGATCCGCTTTTCTTTTTAAGAACGGTCCCAATAACAGTGAAGCCACTTTATCTCCGGTAGCAAGCGGTTCGAGAAGGGGTGGTTTTATTAGACCTCTCGACACAAGGACAACCCGCAAGGGACCCAAGTATCACCCGACATGCTGCCCCCATCACCACCCACCCACATCACGCCCACACCACCGTCACCGCCACTATCAGAGAAGGAGGGAAATAACAACGCCGCGACCAGAACTCTGCCTTACCCTAGAATTCTTCCTTAAATCGGATATGATGATAGCGTGTTATTTCTTCGAAAGGAAATACTAAATCATCATTCCAATACGGCATGATTGGAAGACTAGAAGAGACACACTACCATAAGAAGGACATATCTGCTATACAGATCGATCCACTGTTGCAGGGACAAGAGGGGAACCTTATTCTCTCTGGGGAGGATTACCACGGTCTTTCAGTAAGCGATCTATGCCATATTAAGCTTTGCACAGAGGATCATAAAACTTGGTGCACTTGACAGGCGAATAAGTATATTCCCAGACAGCCAGGCTGCGCTTAGGGTACTTAATGCCCAGAAGATAATATCTAGACTGGTCTGAGAGAAATTTTTTAAATCTCGGTCAAAATTACTGTGATGGTCCAGTATACCCCCAAATGTACAGAAAAAAATTTAGACTTCTAAGTGCCACCAGAGCAAAGTAATATGCATATCAAAAATTGAGATTTTGAATTTGCTTTTTAACCTAAATGCGTTTTATTATCTTCGATTTCTTATTTAATATGTCTTTGATGCTTGAGTTTGAGTTATGTATCTTGAAGATTTTAATGAAATCTTTTTAATGATCATAATATTTTTCTATGTAAATTTCTCTTTTAGCAAAATAATTATGATCGAAAATTAATTTGCTATAGTTGCTTAAAAATTTTCGCTATGCGATACTCTTATTTTTAAGTACAAGTAAGTACTTAAAAGTACAAAACTTTTGTAAGCTGCACATTAAACATTTCACAATTACAGGTAGTATTTTTGTCATACAAAAAACCTTGATTGGCTCAGAAGACCACAAGACGACGGAACGGCATGTAAGCATTAAAAGTATAATTTTAAAAAGTGCAACCATCTTAATTTGTGTAACTAATAGTCAGCAGATTTTAATTCACCTGCACTGACAATAATTATTTTTTAGTTCAAGAAGAATCAATCTTCCTATAGATCCAAGATAAAAATCCGCTTTGTGTTAAAATGATTATTCTATAGTTGAGGGGAATTTGCTTGGTTTTTTTTTATATTTATGATTCTACTCGTTTCTTTGCGCAACATGATTCTGATTAGTTTTAGAAGATTTAGATTAGAAGAAGGAGAATCATTAAACACAAAGCGGATTCTCATCTTGAAGCTATAGTGAGATTAATTGCTCTTGGAGTAATAAGAAATGATAACTGTCAGTGGCTAATTTTTAACACTTGGGAATTTTAAAACTTATTTCACTACATTCATTAGGGTATATTGATAAAAATACAGAAAGACTTTTGTAAGCTTGACACTGAACAGTTTCTTCAAGGATTTCATAACTTTTTGAAAGAAAATATAATTATACTACTAAGAAACAGATTGGTAAGAATAGACCCATAACTAATAGTTGCCAACATTTTACCTTGTAACAGGTTTTTTTTTATCCAACTCTATGTGAATTTCAAATAATTGTATACACTCAGATAAGAAGTATTTCAAAGCAATTCAATTCCAAATCGAAGGGCAACTACGTCGTGATTTAAGTTTTGAAGTACAATTGACATTGTATACATTAGAGGTAAAATCTTAAGATGGATGAATGCTATATTTTAGAGCATACAACATGCACATTTGTTATAGAGTAAAAAACGCACAATTTGTATCGTCATATAATATTGGGTGGTAGTAGAATTTGTGTAAGATTACACGAAAGACCTAAGTTTGTTAAACTTAATCTTGTTATTACCCTGCCAATAAACTTGAGCCAGTTTTCGATGAAAATCAGGATGCCCCGTCTTGTAAGTAGAACCCGTCATACTCCATCGTAAAGCGTTCTGTACAAATGTTTCTCTTTCTGGACATACTGGATTCATTAGCGTGAATAAGTCAATCATTTTTTGAAAATAACTATGTGTTGGTTTGATTTCTGCTTTTTTAAAAACATCAATAAGCAAGATTCCCAAATCCGCGCCACTCGTATACTAAAACAAAAACAATGATTATATTAAGACGAATAAAGAGAGCTTGAAATACGTAAATCTGAAAAAAATACTAGCAGCCTTATTAAAAAAAAGTCAGATGATATTTAACTGATTATCAGCTTATAATCAGCTAAGAAACGGGCCAAACTAGTAACTGATCAGGCGTTAATTATCCTTATATTTTTATTACAACTGATGATTATTAATTAGTTTATATTAAATTAAATTTTAATAATTATCAGATGATTATTCGCTAATAATCATGAGAAAATTTGAATTCTAAATTATTTTTATTATAAATTGTTCAAAATTTTTATACGCAATTAGAACCTAAATGAATGTTATCATCCGTAACATCAAAACTCTGGTTGTAAACTCTAAATCTTTTCTTTTGACCCTAGTAGAAAATTAACCCTGTTTCTGGGTAGAATGTCTGGTCAAAATTTTTAAAAATAAATTATCATCAGAAATTCGTTTTAAATATTTCCAGTAGTTTTAGGTGAACCTTATTTTAATACGCGTTTTTTAATGATATAATAAGTTGTACAATAAATAGTGCCTGTGAAAAAGGATAAAATATACTACTTTTTTCGCTCGATTTTCCAGATTGACCGTTCCATTCAATTTTTATGATAAATAAGGTTTTTATTTTTAAAATAATTTATTTTTATAAAATTGAACTATGAAATGTTTTGAAAACAAATATGACACAGAATGATGATAATGTCTATATGCTGTAAAAATTTTGTCATTTTGGTGATTAGTTTGTGAGCTAAAAATAAAAAATCTAAAAAAATTAATTTTCTATGTCGTACGATGACGTAATCAAAAGGGCTTTAAATAACTCGAAATTTTGGGAAAAGATAGATGTTTCGTTTATCTTAGCTAAGTTCTTTGCGCAGCTATCATAACTAAAGATTGATTCTTTAAAAACGATTCAAGATTATATACTAAAAAGAACAACATTTTAGTGATTGTTTTGTCAGCTAAAAATTAAAATCCTAAGAACTGATTGCTACGTACAACACAGATCAATCAGTAGTGTCAGGAAATAGACATCTGACGCCATAACCGTCCTATCTATTTTTTCGGTGTCCAATTAACACGGGACCCACCGCCATATTATGACGCACTTTTTTTAAATTATTTTATTCGTTTAGTGTACAATTCACTACGTTTAAATCGTGCGACATTTAAGCCCCCGAGTCAATGGAACCACAGCTTGATGTATTTATCTTACATAATTACTGGTTAACTTATGAATATATTACTATTTATTTATTTATTAAACGGGCTAGAAGCCCTTTACAGAGACTGTGTAATACGCAGGAGAAAATTAAATACAAAAATAACGAGTTCGAATTTACGGAACGGAAATACAATTAAGATTACAAGAGTATTAGAAACTAAAAATGAAATTCTTTAATTTCGATTTAAATCCGGATGGAACAGAGACCTCGGTAACGCTACGTGGAAGAACGTTCCAAGATCTTCGCAACCTGTTAACCGTTGAAAAGAATCCAAAATTGGACGATGAGGATTCTTTACAGAGAGGTCGATGGTTACGGAGCGAATACACGAGTTCTCGGTTACGAAATTTGAGCATAATTGCATTGCAGTCGTGATAGTAATGGAAACTCATTATCGTCGACAAGTTAAAAGATTAAGATAAGTCGGTGTAGTCATGCTCAAACCTACTTATAGCACGATTGCATTTAAAAGCAAGATATCTGATTATACGATGCTGGACCGATTCGAGCCGACCGAACGCGATCTTAGTAATAGGGGACCAAATAGATGAACAATAGAGTAGGATCAGCATAACCAACGACCTATAAAGATAGGCGATGGTGCCGTGATGCTGTAAATCGGACGTAGTCCGTTCAATAAAACCTATCTGCCTGCTGACCTTCGAGGACACAAAATCGATGTGGGTCCAAAAGTGAGTGCAGTGTCAAAAAGGACTCCAAGGTTCTTCTGTAAAAAGATATGACGTTGCATTTGTTAATGTTTAAGCGCAGGCAACTCTCCTCCAATCACGACACCAGGGCATCGAGATCGGGCTGCAGCAATTCTGAATCCGCTTGAGACTCAATACATGAAAACAATTTTACGTCGTCCGCGTACATAAGAATGCAAGAATTTTTGATACAAGGGACTAAGTCGTTAATATAATGACAAACCAACAGAGATACAGTCTCTAAAACGAACTGCCTGTGAGCGGCCAGATAGGTACGATGCCAAGAGCGTATGGAGAACCCCACACACACCAAAGTTCCAAAGCTCCGACAACAGCCTAGAATGATTGACCTTATCAAAAGCCTTAGACATATCCGTGTATAAGGCATCAACCTGCCGATGCTTAGCGAGAGCATCTGATAAAAAATCGTTAAAGATAAGGAGATTGGTAAGCGTGGATCTCCCCCTGACAAAGCCATGCTGCTGGTCGGCCAACCGAAGGGTGAGAGCACCAGCTAGTTCGTCCGTCACTAAGGCATCGAATACCTAAGGTAGACAGTTGATGATGGAAATGGGTCTATAATTGGCAACGTTATGTTTATCTCCTGACTTGTTTTTAGACAGGACATAAGATAGTTTAAACCTGCTTGGAAAATGATCAGTTGTTAAAATCCTATTGAATAAACTAACAATAGGTCCCTCGAGGGCAAACTAGCAGCATTTTACGAAGTAAGCCGGGATGCCACCTGGGCCAGGATTCACGTTGGTCTTGAGACCGTGCACAATTGAGCGGACGGAGAGGGGTAGCGAGAAAGCTTGGAACAGGCTCCAAGTCATCGCAGCGAGCAAGATCAGCTGTCGTATAAACCAAGGCAAAATGTGACAAAAACGGGCTCGAAATTGACATGTCATTATGCGCATAACTCTCTCCAGAATAAACATAGGAGGGCAGACGCGATTCACTGCGCAGACCCCTGATTAACACCCAGAAAGCCCGAATGTTATATTTAATCTTGGCCTCGGTGGCCTCAATAAACGCACTATACTTGGATCGAGATAGACAAATACAAACGGCTCTCAGACGTTTAAATTCGATTTGGTGCGAGGCATCACGCGACTCCTTCCAGAGGCTATGAGCCTTTTTATTATTACAAATCGCAGCAATGAGCTCAGCGTCGTACCAGCCGAGATAAGTATCAGAGCGCTGCCTTGAGAAAGGGACATGACTCTCAATAATACTATTTATATAAACATAGAAATGATCTACAATGGAGTCAATGTCACCCCCGTCAGGACAGCTTTTGATTTTACAAGGTGAAGTGAGCGATTGATTGAAGATCTAGGGAAGGTACAAGTTCATCAGGCGCAAACAACAGGTCGAGTGAATAGCCCTTGCTATCCAGAAAGGGCATATGCTGGATGTGATTTAGCGTAAAATATGTGGAGCAGATGTACTCAGCGAATGACCTTTGATTTAGATCTATATAGGCTGTAGCCTTGAAGGTCAGCGGATCAGCGTTTCAGGACAGATGTGGAAGGTAGAAGTCACCTGCAATGACAAATTTGTGATCTTTGAATCTTAGAGATAGTTGTTCGACACATATAGAGTGATCCTTGAATAGAGTGCAGTCAGACCTTGGCTGGAAATAACAAGCACCTAATATGAGCTTCCTGGAAGGAAGTTGTACACATTCATTTTCAGCGCAGGAATAGAGCTCTTAACAGCAATAAGTACACCACCTCCACGTGAGACAGCATATACAGGCAGAATCCTATCATGTCTGAATACGCTGTAGTTTTCCAGGCCAAGCTCGCTAGAAGCAAAGTCTGGTTGAAGCCAAGTTTCCGTAAAAATAATAATGTCAGGAAGAGAAGATAGTTGGAAGAAGTTAGATTTAAATAGACACTTTAGTATGGCTACTAACCGAGTGAGCATTCTGATGGTATACCAGGATTCTCTCTTCCTCAGCTGATTCTCTGCTGCTTAGTTTTTTTAAATTCTTCTGCTAGAGCTCCCTCTGGCATCCACCAGGATAGGCATCCCATGGATATATCGAACAACCTTCCTCGAGTCCGGATTTGCCCTGTTGTGAGTGTCAGTCTCAACACAAAGACTCTTAAACTGCTCTCTCTCTCCCTCTCTGAAGTCGAGTACTGTCAGCAGCTACCACCACACCACCAGCAATCCGTTTCCAATTGCTCACAACTCTCAGAGCCTCAAACTGAGACCCAAATCTAGCCAGGATAGGAGGAACGATGCTTCGAGCCGATGGTTTGGGGAATCTCTTGATGGATAGATTGGCCAGATTGATGTTAGAAATCTGAGCCAGGCACTGCTTCACCTTATCCAGATCAGGGAAAGAATCCACCCTACTGAAAAAGCTTCAGTGCAAATCAGATGATTTCGAGGTAATTTCCAAGGAAAAGGCGTGCCAATTTCGTATTTGATTAGCAGATGATTTTCAGATGGAAAGCATATGACCTCTTATTTTAAAAACCCATTTTTTTTCGCATTTGGTTAGAAGATGATTTTTAGATGAAAATTTTTTATCGTTCGCAAAGATTAATAGAATCTTTTTGAATACTATTTATATTATTGTTTATATATTTTTCAAATTGTAAATTGCTGATTTCTATAACTTTTAAATAAGTGTACAATAATAATAAAAATTTTAATTGATACAGAGAAAAAAAAAGTATCAGAAAGTTTATTTGTGGTTAAAAGTACTGAATAAGTATTTGGTTAATTTGTATATTTTTTATTATGAAATATATTTCATCTATATACAGTACTCTTTTGATATTAGTAATGTAACATATTTGGTAATGACAAGGTGTACATATTTCAAAGAACTTTCATGAAAATACAAATACTTTTAATATCCGTAGTATCTATAACGGTAGGATTCTCTTCAATTTCGTTGACTATTTGTAAAATACTTTAATTTTTACTTAGACATTTTCGTGTTCGGACAATATTACAAAATGTTAATTTTTTCTAATTTTCTCTATCTACTACAAATTTATCTATTCGGGCAAATCTGTTATCGTTTAGTAAAATGAATGAATTATTTGACCTTATTTTTGATTTACGAAATGTCTCATATAAACATCTATCTTTTACCATTTTTAAATATGATTTGGCATTTATTGATACATTTAGACTTGCCAAAAAAAGATCATTTTAGGCCAGTCAATAGAGATATTTTGTCTGACAATACGTGCAGCAATTCCACCTTCTTGAGTGTTATATTTAAATTCTGTGAATAAACGCAGCAGGATTAATGTTAATATACCCAATTATCTGAGAGGTAACATTCTTTGATCACCTAATAGCTTTTAACAAATTGTGATTTCCTGAATATCGAAAGAGAAAGTTGAATGACACCATAGTGGTCCCTAATTTAAAACACTTTCGGCTATATGCAAGAGTTGATGTATGTAGTAACTCATTTCTTTCTCTCTAAAGAACTTCTCAGTTTTAGCTTCAAATTCGTGTAGCATTTCATCCGCTTTATTTAATTATGACACCTGAATATTATCTTTTAGTAAAATGTACAAACTTTCTACATGGATATCCATCCTAGGACATGGGTTGATGATGCTCACATAAACAATAATATAAATAATATTCAAAAAGATTCTATTAATCTTTGCGAACGATAAAATTTATCACTAAATATCAACAGTCTTTTTGAATAATTATTTCGAAATAGCAAACGCGAACAATCTAACATTATAACCATTATAATAAAAATAATAATAATGTTTAAAAAGTTTATTCAATTGTAGCAAATATAAATCCAAAACATAATATTCTAAAGCAATAAAAAGTTACATGATTTTCATCTAAAAATCATCTGCTAATCAAATGCGAAAAAAATCGGGTTCTTAAAATAAGAGGTTACATGCTTTTCACCTGAAAATCATCTGCTAATCAAATACGAAATTTGCACATCATTATCTGATTTTCACTGAAGCTTTTTCAGTAGGGCACAGGCACGTTGTAGAATAAAACGTTGCACGAACGAGACAAACGCTCTTGGAGCTCTTTTGCCAAGTCATTAGCGAACTAGGGTGCAGATAGATGGTCCGCATTATTGTTTTCCTGGCCTGAGGTAGAAGTCCATGATGCACTGCCAGCCCTGAATGTCTTCTGACAAGCCAGGTCCTCTACCGCCTGTCTTCTCGATTTAAGATGCGACGTTGTACGTCGCAGCCGAGCAAATCGCGCGTTGCTGTTTGCGCGGCAACCTCACTCGATGCCGTGTTTAGATGTCAATCTAGATGTTATGTAATCATAATCTCTCAAATTTACAGATCTTTTTTCATGCTGCCTGTAAATTCCATAGTGATACAAGTCTGGAAAACATTTTAAATCTAATTTCTCAGCATGAACATCTAAAGCAGTAGCATATACCTGGAGCATTTGACATAATTTTGAATCTGTTTCATTGATTCTTTTGGTATGTAATGGATAAATCGAATACTGTTCATAATATGGATCTGACTGAGATTTCTGTGTTATAATGCAGGTATTTGATATTTTGATTAGATACTTGATTTTCAGTATAGTATTTATACTCATTATTTTGTGTATTATCAGTCCCATTATCTGTAGCTAAATCTTCATACTGTAAATTGAGATTTCCAAGAATGTCTGTAATTTGTTTAGGACAAGACTGTATCTGTATATTTAAATACAAAGGATTCCAACGTTTTAACCAATGCAAAGCATGCCACATTTTCTTGACATCAACATAATCTTCCCAAATAATTTTCACTTTTGTCGGATTACCTCGTATTAAAATAAACAATTCATGATTAATATTTAGAGGATCAGTATCTGGACAAATTTTGTTCAAGGTTTCGTCTAAAGGTAGCGGTGAATGAAAAGTTCTATCTGTGACTTTATCAATTTTGCAATTGTTAGGTAAATTTTTCTTCATCACTGTACCCATTTTAACGATTGTTTGGAAAGCTTCAGCTCGCTGTATCAACATTTTTTCATATGTATTCAAAGTTATGATTTCATTGGGGACTTCTTTATCATAAAGTTCATTTAAAACACATGTAGGTGGTAATATATATTTTTTTAACTAATACTGAAGCATTTACAAACAAGCCCATTATTGAAATTTGAAGAAATTTTATTTAATGTTATTTGACAAAATTTAATATTGAGATGATTAAGTATTGTTCACTGACCGCAAGATTCAAGCGTACTGAAGCATTATATTACAACAAATCAATGGTTATTTTGTTCGTTGTGAGTGTTCTCATGGTCCGAGTGTGGGATTTTGAAAAAGAAGCTAACCTTAAAAATTTTATGGAACGACTCATAATTTTCAATAAAATCAAGAAAAATACAAAAATGTTGACTTTTATTCCATCAAACTTTTTACTGCTAGTTGTTTCTTTTTTAAAATCCCACACTCGGACCATGAAAACACTCACAACAAACAAAATAACTTTTGATTTGTTTTAATATGATGCTCCAGGGCTTTTGAATCCTGCGGTTAGTAAAAAAACAGCATGCTTATTAGCATAGCTATTTTTGAGCATATAAGGCCATAAAAAAATATTTAAAACTGTTTTTTTTTTCGTTTTTACTACATATAACATATATTATAATGTATTTTAAACATCTATCAGTTTATTTATTTTTTTTTTTTTAATATGACAGCATAACAAACATTATTTTAAGGTGGTTAGGTCCCCTTAAATCTGATTAAAAATTCATTGAATTTATTTTTATATCTGTTGGAATTCGCCAATAATGTGTACGCAAAAACACACACAGATATACACAGATACAGATATACTGTACAGAGATGCCCAAACCGAAAGGTCTACTACCTGGGATTTATGACACCCACTCCAGCATCAGTCTAGTTGAAGCAGCAGCGCTTCAGTCCTGGCAGATCAGCAGCCAAGCTCACATCAAGAGAAGGACACACAGACTATAGTTTTCTACAGCATCTATACCTATATATACAGTCATCATTGGTATTCATACTTACTCTTGTACACATATTTTAATAATTGTTAACCAATAAAGTATTTTATATTATCATACAGTCAATACATATTCCTGATATTTCCAACAATATCTATAGCATTTATGACTTGATTAAATAAATTCGCGAACAATTGCATGGAACATAATTCAAGCTGAAGTATAGTTCGCATTTTCAAGGGTGCAACGCGAGACTTTGAGCACATTAAAGAAACTTTCATATTTCCATTTGCATTCATGGAACGTAAATAAATACAGGCTTCGTATCCAATATCCAAGGGTCGGAAAATTCGTGAATTTCTACATTAAGGTGGGGTTCTGGTGAATTTTCTAACTTTTTATATCGTAGTCACATTTTCTTAAATTTTGTACTCATATTCGGTACAAAAAAAGAGGAAGATTTGTAAATTTTGAGCCATATGTATAGTATATTACTCAAATCATTGTAAAAAATAGTTAAAAAGGTTTTATTTTTTTTATTCTTCTTCTTTGGCCGTAAACAGAATGCTGCAGCTGATTCTCTTATTTTTAGAGCAGAATTTAAAAAATACTGCATTAGATTTTCACATTCACAACGCAGAATTTACAAAATGCTGCAGCCGATTCTCTTATTCTTAACGCAGAATTTACAAAATGTTTTGGTGTTATCATCTAAATGGTAAAACCGTATTGACCCTCATTATGTGAATTTTATAAATTTTATTAATTTAAAACAAATTAGAAAAAATATACTGAAGGTTAAACATTTTTTATGATTATCACCTGATAATCAGCTGATTATCACTAGCATTTCATCGCATATAAACGCATATGTGTAACTATCAGCTTAAATAAAAATATTAAGCTGATATCACCTGATAATCAGCTGACGTTTTGGCACGATTATTAGTAGATTATCAGCTGATTATCAGCTAATAATCAGTTGATTGTTATCTGCTTTTTTCAGTAGGGTATATTATAATTATAAGTATTTAATTAATCTACTAAAACATTGAGTAAATAACTTTTTCTACTCCCTCCTGATCCATCAATAAAAATACACTTATCCATTCTATAATTTAAACTTTCTAAAACTGCATCATATATGTATATTTTTTGATTAATGTTAAGAGATGCAAATTCATTGGACAAGGAAACAAAATCACTTAACGTCAAACCGTTTGCTTGCATTACCTTTTTAATTGCATTTAGTGCTATATTTTCACCTCCACATTCTTCATATTTAGGATGATAAAAATTATTCTTATATTTCTCATACAATAATATTCCGACAGGTTATGAGCTCAGCTCGCTTCCACTGCTCGGATTGGTAACGAGAAAGAAAAGTGCAAGAGAAACAAGGCAACGACGAACTCGGACACATGCAAAAGCCCAAGGAAAAAACATCCACGTCTCAGGTTAACCACGTACTGAAGCCCAAGGAAAGAACATCTACGTCTAAGTCCAATCTCGGGTTGCTTCGGAAAATGGCAAGAAATCAGTACAAATGGAAAAAGTCAAGAAGGACAAGTAAGTACTTGTATACATATACGCGATGAAAGTAACGTTAAAAATCGTTTTTTTTAACGCGGGAAAGAACAAAAAAAAAACGACTTGATTAAGAAAGAAATAAAGTAAATCACGAATTAATTGAATAAAAATACGATAATCGCAAACACGCATTTACACGCCTAGTGTAAGTCTACCTAAATGCTATTCAGCTTGCGGACACAGAGGGGGTGGGGCTGCTGATATGTGAGTAGACTCTGCATCTAATTGACTAAATGGTGTGTGTGTTTTTTTTTTATGTGGCGTAGGCAGAGCAAGCTCTGCACAAGTGGCCCTCCGACACCGGATCCCCACAGGTACTATCGTTGAACAATACTTCCGTGGGGCCCGTTAACTAGCCTTTTTTGGCTTCTCCTTTGAAGTTTGACATTTCCGTACATCCGCCATCCACCAACGTGATTAGGAGTTCAGGATCAAACTCGTCTTCTTCATTCTGCATCGTCCTGCCGTCTTCTTCCTTCTGCATCGACCAGCCGTCTCCTTCCTGCCGCATCGTCCGGTCGTCTACTTCGAGCAGCGTCGACCGGCCATCCTCTGGACAGACTCAACCCCGACACCTACGTTCCTCTGCATCGGGTGAGGGAGTCTAGGTTCAACTCTGTGACCTACGTTCCTCTGCATCAGTCTGAGGAGCGTTTTATATCTATTGCCTAGTGGCCATCGTCTAGCAACAGTTTTACTCAGCTGTTTTGCGATGTTCTTCCCTTCTATTCTCTTCGTCAGTTCTAACCTTCTTGATTCTAACGTCCTTACGTAGTTGTTTACTGCGCACCAGCCATCTTTTGGCGCTAGCATAGCTGTCATCATTGACTCAGGGGTCACCCTAGCCTGAAGGTACTGTTCGAGTCCCTCTCGTTCCATTTCGTATCGCGAACAGTTGCAGAAGACATGTTCCGCATCTTAGTTTGCTTCCAAACATACTGGACAATTTGGATTATCCTCTATCTTGAAGCGGTGTAGGTAGGCTAGAAAGCACCCATGTCCGCTCAAAAACTGCGTAAGGTAGTAATTCACTTCCCCGTGTCTATTGGTTCAGCCAACAATACATGGTATGAGGCGGTGCGTCCATCGCCCATTTCCACTGAAGTCCCATCGTCTTTGCCACTCAGCTAGGGTTTGTTCCTTAGCGGATTTCCAAACTTCCTTTTGAGTATTGTCACCACGCCGGTTTTCTTCGTATATATTCTTTCGTTCTGTTGCTAGAAGGTCAATAGGCGGCATACTTGAAATAACGCACACTGCATCTTCTGATACTGTTCGGTAGGCAGAAGCGACCCGCAATGCACTTTTCCTATAAACTGTGTGTGGTTGTTTGTGTGTGTGTGTGCGTGTGCGTATGCGTGTGCGTGTGTGTGTATGTGTGTGAAGGTAATGGAAGGCATGTTAGTAATGGCTCGTGAAAGCGTCAAATTGTAGAACAGCATTGAAGGAATAGCAAGAGGGTTCAGAGAGGACGTGGGCAAATTGACGAATGAAAAGAAATGAGTTCAGAAATGATCCTCATACGGCACAGCAACGACTATTTAATTTAAAACTGATTAAAGACAAACAATCGGCATTCGATTTCTGTTCGAAAGTTGAGGACTACGTCAGGAAATACGAGAGCGACGACAGGATTGATGAGTTATCAGATGCTGTAAAGTAAAGTTTTCTTTTCAATGTAGTAAAACGGACATTTTTCGCATAATTCGCGTAATTCATAATTCTTTTTTTCAGGATATAAAGGTGTTGTGTCCCTATAAGTCAGATGCCGCCAATGTATTAACGATCTTTTAATAAAATGTAGAAATATATTTAGAAAAGATGATGAAAAATTCTGAACAGGGACAGGAAGCTGAACAGGATTGCTGAGTGATACAGTCAAACAATTCAAAAGATTACAAGAGCACTGCTGTATGACTCCAGGCTATCAGAAAACTCATGGAACTTAGCTTTGAAAGCTGCAGTGTATCTGTACAACTTGACGCCAAATAAAACTATAAAATTCAAGTCACCTCTACTGATGATTAATCTGGAATCAAAAGTATACATAAACCAGATTAAAAGGTTTGGCTGTGTAGAATTTGCTAAAGTACAAGGTCAGCAGGAAAATAAGTTTGACAAATTGTCAAATAAAACAGTATTAGCAGGATATACTGCCACAGATTATCTGCTACTAAGCCCGGAGGATGGTGAGCTGTATGAAAGTCGAAACGTACACTTTATTGAGAGTAAAGTGTTCGGAGACGTCTATAAACCAGAAGGTATCAACAACTGGACTGTAATCAATTATAATCTAAATAGAGAGACATGGTTGTTCGGTGTCGAAGAAGAAGAAAATCTAGAATCACCAGCGGAAGAAGTAACAGCTCCTAAAAGAAAAGGAAAGACACGTAAAGAAGACCAAAGACTAACGAAACCAGTCACGAAAATAAACCATAGACCAGTCACCAGAAGGCTGACCAAGAATAAAGCAGTTGCAATCTTAGAGGATACTCAGAGAGAAGCAGAAAGACTGAGTGAGTATGGATTATATGCATTGCTGACAAGCATCAACGGTGATCCAAAATCATATCGTGAAGCGATAACCTCATCAGACTCAGACTGGTGGAACGAGGTGATAAGTAAAGAAAGAGAAGCACTTCAAAAGAAGGGGTTTTAAATGGAAAGACAATGAAACAGAATACCCGGATTATAAGGCAAGGATAGTTAGAAGAGGTTTCAAAGACTTGAACCTTTAAGATTTATGCAAAACATATGCACCAGTATCACGCTTCACGCTAGCAGTCTTAGCCATTGCAAACAAACACGATTATATACTATGGCAACTGGACGTGAAAGCAGCATTTTTTCTTAGTCCAATCAAGAAAGACATTCTTGTAAATACTCGATGGCTTTGAAGAGTACGAAAATCAAAGACAGATGAAAGTTTGGAAGCTCAAAAAATTGCTGTATGGACTCAAAACAAGCCCAAAGAACTGGAACGTGCACTTCTCTGAATTTACTTAATTGCTGGGTTTTTTGACAAACAACAGGTCTGTTTGTATTTATTAAAAACGAAGTGATCATAATAATGCTGTTGTATGTCGACGACATACTGCTGACAGAAAATAACGAGCCCAAAATGAAAGAAATTTAAAAGGAGTTTAGCAAAAGTTTGATACGAAATTCCTGGGTGAACCCTAGGAATTCTTAGGAATAACTATAACAAGAGATAGAAAAACGAGGACTATAAAACTGAATCAAAACAAGTTTGTGGACAAAATGCAACTAAAATTCGGTTACGCACAAGCAAGAGGGCAGACGATCCCAATGGTGACTAATCAAGTACTGAACAGACAAAGAAAACAACGAGAGAATGAACCTATGAATGAACAAGTTATGAATATAGAGAAGTAGTCGGATCGCTTATGTATTTAGTCTCAGGCATGAGACCAGATCTAGCTTACGCTGTCAACGTGTTAAGCAGAAATCGACAGAATCCGACTGAGAACGAATGGAAGATGGTCACCAGGGTGTTTAAGTACATTGCCTATTCTGAGAATGCAAGCTTACTCAGATGCAAGCTTTGCAGACTGTAAAAACTCACTCGAGTGGCCATGTAGTTATGTTATATGGGGATACGATAGCATGGAGAACTCATAAAATATATTATACGGCTGTACAGAGCAAGATATAGGGCTAACTCCGGATTTTTTCGGAAGTCCAAATTTTAAAGTAAACTTCTGTGGAGGTAAAAGTGATAAAACTTGACTTATATTAATCCGCCAGGTAGCAGAAATTATCTTTGACAACTCTAAAAATGCGAATATAATACTTTCCAATCAACTGTTTTTTTCCTCTCACTTGACGAACACGGATTTCGAGTACAACTTCCAAGGCGTTAATAAATGCTAACCTACTAGGCGCAAGGGCTATAACCATATCTCCTCTATGTATGTACAATTGGTTTAGTTCAATTTTTATGGTTTGTTTTCGAGAGACATGATTATTTATTTTAAAAGAAAAACTATTTAAAGAAATAGTTAGTGTAACTACTATTTTTTTATAAACTTGTAATTATTTTATAATCGACCGTAACATAATGTGGACTAGCGCGATTCACCTCACTCCTAACGTCGCTCGGTTAAAAAAAAAAATATATATATATATATATATATATATATATATATATATATATTGCAATAGTGATAACATTAAAGTTTTATTAAGATCTTTTTTCCTAATGTCAATTTCTAACAAGGGCCGGGGAAGGGGGAGTACAAATTTAAGAAAATAAAGATTTAAAACACGAAAATTATGCATCTTGCACGAAAATTATGATTTATAATAGGAGGTAAAATTTTGAAACTGAAAATATTAAAAAACTATGACAGTCAAAAAAATAAATTTTAAATTCTAAATTTAAGACAAAAATACTCTAAACTCTTGTTATTTTATATTTCCTAATATTTCAATTCAACATTTTCGTTTTAGAAATTATTCAATTTCAGTTTTTTAATGTTTGCCTTTCATCCCCGGTAAAAAATAACCCTGTCACGTCGTGTGACTCATCGCATAAATTTATTAAAAAAATTAAAACATGATAGTCATTAGAATATTGAAATTCAAACTCTCAAAAGAAGAATGCATTGCGTGTGCTGAAAGGTTTCGACACACGGCCGAATGCATGTCAGTGTCGAATCAGCGAAATGATAAATCAGCAATTCGTGACATTTAAGTTTGTAAATATGCAAAAATTACGCTATGAACGAAGGTTTTAAAAAGCCTTATACGCACTCAAACGGGCAGTTCGTAGTCAGTCACGGGCTCTGTACGCGTCGGTTCGACAATTGGCGATGTATTTGTGAAAGCAGTTTTCATTATAAATATCCATATCGCATTTCATTCCCGTTATACGCGAATAATATTGTAAGAGAATTTTATATAGCTAGTTAAATAAACAATAGAGTTACAGTGGAATATAATTCGTGTTTTAAAAGTTCTTTATAACTAAATCTTATCTATCCGGTACGAGCTTGAATCTGCATTCTGGCAACTAAGCATCATTCTACTCAAAGGTAAGTTTTCTCATTTATTTACTAACAGTGAGAGTGCTAGGCGCGGAGTAATATTTATTACAGCCTTTGCCACTACACATATCATTACGTTCGTGACTATTTTATAAAAAGTAGTCCAGGCGTAACAACTCAACAAAAATTGCTTGCTTATTAATTATTGAGCAAACCCGTAAGCCAACGATTTGCATCGATACAAGCCAACTGTTAGCCAACGCTTGGGGAAACTAAAATTATAGTAATTGAGGTTATACAATTTTGATGCTATCATGTATATTTATTATTTAAATTAGTATCATAACTATCCTAATTCGTCTTACGAATGCCAAGCTCTCGATGTCTACGTAGATTATGACTCTGAGTATACGTTCTGGTCACTTGGAACCAAGAAAATATTATCCAGATGTTTATTATACAAACAAAGGTTATTTCAAGTAAGGCGCTTCGTGGTTTTTGGCGTGTAAATATAAGTTTTACTCGAGGATAATGGACATGCTATCTGGGCTCTCGTAGACAATGTCCAGGTGTCCGGCGGAAATAAAAGTTAAGTCTACGTAGCGCGCTCTGTGACTTTCGGTACGTGCATAGGTTCTGTTCGAAGATAATGGACCCGTCACCAAGAAGTCTAGTAGACGATGTCCAGGTGTCCAGTAGAGAAAAAAATCAAATCTAAGTAGTGCGCTCCGTGGCTTTCGATAAATAGACGTAAGTTCTGCTCGAAGATGATGAGCACGCTACCCGGGACTCTAGTTAAAGATGTCCAGGTATCCGAGGAACTTGATATAATTAGGATATGGGCATAAACTACACAAGTCTTGCAATGGCTTTTCCTGTATAAATTATTTTTCCTTAGCTGAATATCTGGACGTCGTCTACAAGAGTCCCATGTGATAGGCTTATCATCGAGCACAACTTACATCTGCGTATGAAAAGTCACGGAGCGCACATTCTATTTAAAACCTGGAGATCACCTTTTAAAGATTATTTACAATATAAGCTATCCGTAAGCTAACGCTTCCGCTGATTCCGAGTCGAAATAAGGGGAATGTTTACCCAAGCGTTTGTTAAACCGTTGACCAAGTAGTTCGATTTGGCTTACTAATGACAAACGGTTGGCTTACGTTTCTACCAGGGATGCTTTAATTTTATCGAATTTAAATTTTTCTAAATTTTTGCCGCTGAGTTGAATTGTTTATTCAATTACTAATTATTATAAAAATGAAGACGCTAAAAATTTTAGTAAACAGATAGAAAAATATGTCTCATTATTATCTAGTAAGCAACGTGAACTTTTTATATTATCAAAAAAGTTATCTATGCATATAGTTATTTATCACTGTCGAGAATATTGACGTGATTTTGTTATGTATTAAAATTTTATAGATTTCTTCGTCAATTCTTCACTATCGCTGTGACATTTGTTTAAAAAATAACGTTTTAGGACAATTTATGATACATTTATGACACTATAAATGCACTTATTTTAAAAGGAATTGGAAATTATTCTTATTCTAAAAGTCAATTAATTGATAACCATATACTTCAATTCAACAACATTTCAGAATTTTACTCGATTTTTGATATGCAATCTGCAGTTAACTTTCAGAGATTGTCTAATATTTAACCTATTGATAGGCATAAAGAATATATTCAAATACTTTTTTCTGGTTCAAGTACAAACAGAAACTGGATTTGTTTGTATTACAAAGACAATGTGATAGTATTAACAAAAAATGTCTTGATGATGATCATATAGTATATTGTATACCAAGGGCGTAAAGTGGACTTTTTAGGCCGAGTGTGGGGTTTGCAGTATGAGCCAAGGCGAGTTAGCCCGAGCCGAAGGCGATGGCGTTTACGAGCCGCAGACGAGTATTGCCGAGCTTTCCCCAGAAATCGAGCCCCGTTACAATATATGATACATTAACTTTATCATTTTTTCCAGTACCAGAAGATTATAAAAAACCGCTGCCAATTCATTGGCAC
Organism: Nasonia vitripennis; assembly: GCF_009193385.2. NCBI lineage: Eukaryota > Metazoa > Arthropoda > Insecta > Hymenoptera > Pteromalidae > Nasonia > Nasonia vitripennis. The sequence continues at coordinate 153,602 of NW_022279599.1, forward strand.
GTAGCTTCCTTTAACTAAATTTATAGGTAATTTAATATATTAGTGACATTTTGCGCGCTTCGCACGAGCAACTGCTTTTATTTGTATGCTTTTTGGACATGTCTTAAGTTTTGAGGTTATAATTTCTCAATTTAGAAATATTGTTTCAATTAATATCGAATTAAAATTTATTAATCAATGTATTAATTGTTTTATTATTTATTCAATTTACTTTTATATTATAAATAACTTTGTAAAAATTAAATCTATTTTAATTCGTAATTTCTTTCTAGATTTTGTATTATTGCGCCCTTTTAAAAGCAGCCAATAAAATATCGTTTTAGTCGGCTTCACTTTTCTCGTATCTTGTTTTTAAGAAGGGAATAAGTTTTGGATGGTTCATTTCCAAAAGTTTGCAGACCCCTCTGTTTTTTTATTATAGAATACGAACACTGCCGTCAATATTTTTTTTCACAGAAATTCACGTATGTTTACATGTGTTCCTAACCAACCTAACCTCAGCGAGGACGCTCCGGACCAAGGAAAGAGAGAGGCAAGTCTCCTAGACCGAAGCGCAAAAGCCAGAAGTCTGTCGAAGGTTCCGGTCAATCGGACAAAAGAGAGCAGAGGAAGTCAATAGAGTGCTTTAGCTGCCACGGAAAAGACCACCTTGCCCAAGACTGTCCTTGGGGTAAGGGACACGGCAAAAAGGAGGAGTAGGCGAGGTTACTACTCCTCTTAAACCGTCGCGCGAGGAGTCTCTCCGAGAGGAGAGGCACGTGACAGAGGGCGTAGCCGATACCTCGCGCGAAACCTCAGGCGATATTGATCATGGTCACACTGTTGTCCAGCAAATCTCGCCAGCCGACGATATCGTTAAATGAAGAAAAGAATCGCGCTGGTGAATACAAGTGGGCATCGGAGGGTTCAGAGTAAGGACTCTTTACGACCCAGGCGCCGCTATGACAGTGATGGGGTCGTTAGGATTTAAGATCGCTAGCGCCTGCGGTCGACCTTTGCGACAACGCGATGGCCGTCAAGCACAAGTCTAGTTGGGACGAATTTCGGACGCCTGTTCGGCGCAGTTCACGATCCAAATGAAAACGTTTTGTATCTGAAGAAGGAACGAAAGATTGTCCAACTTCAGGTGGCTACGATAGCTACAGCAGGGGCGATATCGCCGCAGTTAGACTCGCGTCCGTCAGTGACGACGAGCACGCGCAGATTCGCAGAATGCTGGACAGCATCCTGCTTAAATCCAACCGTACGATCGGACGGACGCAGTTGATGGAGCACGGGATAGACGTTGGATCGGCCAAGCCGATAAAACAGAAGTATTATCCTGTGTTGCCGAAAATAGAGGAAGAGATGTATCAACAAGTAAGAGAGTTGCTTGCTGCGGGAATCATCGAACCCTCTGACAGTGCTCAGTCAATGGGCAATATCGTTTTTGCGTCGACTTCCGGAAAGTTAATGTGCTGTCAAAGGCTGACGCATATCCATTACCTAACATGGATAATATCCTTTGTAAACTGCAGAAAGCAAAGTACATATCGACGTTGGACCTTAGCAGCGCGTACCATCTAATACTGTTGAAACCGGAGGCGAGACCTCTGACGGCCTTTACAGTTCCTGGACTTATATAATAGGCTTATTCTAATTCACACGTATACCGTTCGGTTTAGCCTACGCTGGAGCGACCTTCCAGCGAATGATCGACAAAGTGATCAGCCCCATTGTGGCGTATCCAGCGTCGAAAAACTTGAAACAGCTGAGACGTTTCTTAGGAATGGCGTCGTGGTATCGCAAATTCTTGCAAGAATTCGACCGTCGCTGAACCGCTCCATCGCCTGACAAAGAAAGGCAGAAAATACAAATGGGGGACAGAACAGCAAGACGCTTTCCAATAAGTGAAAGCGATGATAGCGTCTGCACCGATTCTTCATCGCTCAGATTTCGAATCGCAGTTCGTGTTGCGGACGGACGCCAGTGACACTGGTCTCGGCGCGGGACTTTTCCAAGTAATCAACGGAGAAGAGCGGGTTTTGGAATTGCGCTAGCCGATGTCGAAAGCCGAGAGAAACTACAGTGTCACACACACAGAGAGAGAGAGAGAGAGAGAGAGAGAGAGAGAGAGAGAGAGAGAGAGAGAGAGAGAGAGAGAGAGAGAGAGAGAGAGAGAGAGAGAATGTCTTGCTGTCATCTGGGGTATACGGAAGTTCAGATCTTATATTGAGGAATATCAATTTAAGGTCGTCGCGGACCACAGTAGTTTGCGGTGGCTATGCAACTTGCATAATCCCACTGGATGCCTAGCAAGATGGGCACTAGAAATGCAGGGCCACGTCTACACTGTGGAGCATAGAAAAGGCCTGCTGAACGCCGTACTAGACGCATTGTCGCGTATGTACGAAGAAGACGCAGTACCAGTCGAGGCAGTCGGATGGGCAAGCGAAACCCAGGATGAATGGTACTGCGAAAAGACCCGTGAAATACAGCTGCATCCGACCAAAGATCCGCTGTATAAAATGTACGGCAAGCAGCTGTACCACTTCTGCCCAGATGAGAAATTGTCAGCGTCTATGAATGACGATACGGCATGGAAAATCGTCGTGCCAAAAGAAAAGCGAGCAGAGATCGAGAGTATCATGACGAGCTATCAGCCGGACACCCGGGGCGTAAGAAAACTTGTGCGCGCGTCGCAATGTACTATTACTGGCCCGGTATGTACACCGACGTCGATGATTATGTTCGACGATGTTTCGTTTGTCAGCAATGCAAAGTCGAGCAGCGCTCGCTAAGCGGCCTGATGGGAAAACATGTGATAACTCGGCCATGGCAGATCATAGCAGGAGATGTCATGAGGCCGAAACCAAGGACCGCTCGAGAAAACGAATATATTCTCATATTCGATGACTTGTTCCGCTGGATAGAGTGCATTCCGATTAAGCAGGCGAACGCGAAGACAAGCCTGCAGCATCTCAGAGAGCAAGTCTTCTTGCGGTACGGTGCACCAGAGGTATTCCTGTCGGACAATGGCTCAGAGTACAAAAATAAGGCCATTGATTAATACCTTAGGGAACAAGGCGTGAGACACGTAATCGAGGCAGGATAGAGAGTGACGAAATAGGGCGGCGTTGGTTCAATTGGTAGCACGCGCGCCTAGAGATCTTGGGAGCGCCGGATCGATTCTCGGTCTCGGCGTCTCCTTTTGTGGTTTTCTCCTCTCACGTCAAGTCTCACCCCGTTACATAATGAAATTAAGTAAGAACGGACTGCAAGAGAAAGATTTTATTTAAGATTACTATTATTTCATATTAAAGGAGCTAAATCTTTGAAAGATATGAGAACAGTTGATAATACACATACATATGATAATACATACATATTACATATTCGTCTTTCATGAAAGCAGCAGTTGCTAGAGGATTAATAAAAACAGATGAATAATAAGATAAATGTTTATATGAAAGTAAACAATTCCAATTTCCAAATGCTTAATGTAATCTTTTTGCTTACATTTGCATATTACATAATCCACTTAATGCCAGGGAATTATTTTATAACTATAAAAATCATTTATATCATCCATCAGTAACGAAAGAAATTGGCGAAAATTCTGCATTAATAATTATAAATGAAATTTCAACAAATAATGGTCAAACTTCAAATGATTTTAATTTATCCAATGTTATCGATTATTTGGGCATCGAAGCAAATAAGAAATATGAAGATATGACTGTTACTGTACAGTTCATGGATCAGTATGTATCTCATGATGTCACTTCATTATCTAAAAAACAACTTGATATTTTTATTACTATTAAAGAGTGTATTGAAATTATTGATAAAAGTAATAATCATAATAAATGTCTTTTATTAATGGTCCAGGAGGAAGTTAAAAAAGTTTTCTATTAAATTCTTTAATTTTATATTTGAAACAATTAAATATTTCAGTTTTATCAGATGCATGGACGGGTATAGTGGCAAATTTACTAATCGATGGTAAAACATCGCTTTTAGTTTTTAAATTTCCATTACATATAACTGAAGAAACATGTTGTAATATTACACTACACTCTGAGTATGGGGTTAAGCTTCAGAAAACAAAAGTTCTTATTTGGGACAAAATATCTATGACTTCAAAATGCGCTTATAATGCAGTTGATAAAGTATTTGGAGGAAAAATAGTAATAGTGACGAGTGATTTTAGACAAACTTTACCTGTTATCAAATATAGTAATAGAACAAAAATCGTTGAAAATTGTGTTAAAAATAGTTCATTATGGATTAAATTTCAACATATGACTTAATAGTAAATAAAAATGACATTGCCTTTAAACAATGGCTATTAAATGTTGGTGATGGAATATATTCGAGTGAATTTGAAAATAACAAAAAAGTAGTAGAAATACCAGTAGATATTTTATGTACTAACAATATTATTAACAAAATTTATGGAAATGATTTTAATGAAAAAAATATTATTAATGAAAAAGTTATATTAGCACCAAAAAATGCAGATGCACTTAGTATTAACAATAAAACTTTATCAAAAAAGGAAGGTAAAGTAAAAGAATATATAAGTATTGATTTCACAAAAGATGATAACAATCAAAATTTAGAAGCTACTTTTCCAGTAGAATTTTTGAATTTCTTAATACCGAATGGCTTATCACCACAGAAATTGAAATTAAAAGATAGAGCAATTATTATTCTATTACGTAATATTAATTTGAATGATGGTCTTTGTAACGGAACATGATTAAAAGTTAAGAAAATGTTAGAATATACTATTTGTGCAGAAATATTAAGTGGAAGTAAAATTGGAAATAAAGTATTTTTACCGCGTATTGAATTATCTCCAGCTACCCTACTGAAAAAAATCGCGCGATTTGTCGTGCGATTATTCGCATGATTAATCGCTAGAATAATAGCGCGACTAATCGCGCGATTCATCTAAAATAAATTTTTTTATAAAATAAAATTGTTTAAAATGCAAAATTATTAAGCAGGGTGGCCAATTTAGGTGTTACGATCCGATACGATAAATTTTGTTGGAGGAAGCTACGTGCCAAAGAATTGGCAGCGGTTTTCTTATTGGCATTGCAAAACCGTTTCTAACTGGGTATTGGAGTCTTGTCATATTATAAGAAATATCTTCTTTACCCTACTGAAAGAAATCGCGCCATTACTCGGGAATAATCGCGCGTTTAATCAAGCTAATTTATCGAACTATTTTCGACGCGATTAGTGAAAAATCGCGCGATTCATCTAAAATAAATTTTTTAATAAAATAAAATTGTTTGAAATGCAAAATTATTAAGCGGGGTAGACAATTTAGGTGTTATCATCCGGATGGTAACACCCATACTGGTCACCCCGCTAACTAATTTTGCATTTTAAACAATTTTATTTTATTTGAAAATTTTAGTAAAATTGCGCGATTCGTCCCGCGGTTAATCGTGCAACTAATCACGCGACTAATCGGTCGATCACTCGTGTGATTAATCACACGATAAATCGCATAACAAATCGCGTGATCCATACAAAACAAATTTTCAAATAAAATAAATTTATTTCAAATGTAAAATTAGTTAGCGGGGTGAAGAGAATAGATGTTACCATCCGGATGATAACACCTAAATTGTCTACCCCGCTTAATAATTTTGCATTTCAAACAATTTTATTTTATTAAAAAATTTATTTTAGATGAATCGCGCGATTTTTCACTAATCGCGTCGAAAATAGTTCGATAAATTAGCTTGATTAAACGCGCGATTATTCCCGAGTAATGGCGCGATTTCTTTCAGTAGGGTAAAGAAGATATTTCTTATAATATGACAAGACTCCAATACCCAGTTAGAAACGGTTTTGCAATGCCAATAAGAAAACCGCTGCCAATTCTTTGGCACGTAGCTTCCTCCAACAAAATTTATAGTTCAAATAGATAAAAAGATTCGCAAGTAACAATTATTCTAAAGGATGTCGTTCTAAATTCGGGACGACATCCTTTAGAATAATTGTTACTAGCATATATTTTCACCCTCAAAATAAGGGATGATGACCAAGTGGATGAAGCTGTAGCTCCCTGCAATATTTACTTATCGTGCACCGTTCTAAAGTGTGCTAGATTCACGTTTCAAGATTCTATCTCGCGAAAGAAACAATGAGATTGCCGGTTAAGAACAGCATGTAAAAAGTGTCCCATCCCTTACGGCGCGTGTGAGCAGCCCCTCGCGCTTGAACACTATCAATTCCTGCCTAATCGAATACTTTCAAGTTGTCTGGGATGACTACTTATTGACTCGCGCGCTGAATTGTCTCGTTTTTAAACTAGTTCTGAAGTAGCTACTCCTTGCTATTCGAAAAATTAATCTGGTTGTTCCACGATTTTCTCGACTACCTGCTTTCTAACACGCTTTCTGAAGTAGCTGCTTTTTGGCGCGGTTTCTGGAGTAGCTGCTTTCTGACAATTTTTCTGGACTAGCTGCTTCTCATTATCGACCGTCGATATTATCAAAAAAAGCAAAAATATTTTTTCAAAAATCAAAAAATGGCTATAATAACCGATAGGTAGCGCAGTGATTAGACGCACTAGTGCATCGCTCTCGGTCATTTACCACAATGTTGCAATAAATCTTGCGCATTACACGTAAATATCAGTTCCCGATCATCCGCGTCAGTGTGCTTAGTTGGCCTGTGCAAAAATCCAGATATTTTAAAAGTGGATGGCAGTGTCACAGCGGATCTCCGGAGCTAACCTCCCAGACCGCGTACTTTTGCTCTGTTGCATGCGCGCCGAGCGCATACCGCGCTACATTTCCGGTGTATTTTTTTCGGAGCAAGTGCTGGCCTGGCAATAAACTCTTCCGCTGACTGTGCGCCAGCAGTGCGTTTTTAGGCACTTGCCTCGTATAAAGAGTTTCAAAGCAACGTCTTATACCCAGGGCGAACGCCTATGGGATTTGACCAAAAATATGTTTTTTTTTTCAATTCTTTCTGAGCCATTTTTTCAGAAAAGTGTTATGGCTATTTTGTATAAAATTAAATTCTGAACAAATTTACAGTATTTAAAAATTCTAAATACCTAAATGAAAAAAGTCTTTCTACTAGCGAAGCCTCATTTTCTAAAAATTGACTTTCCGTCCGTGCGCAGGACCTGATGTTCATAAGAAGTGACCTTATATTACACAACATACTTGCTCAAAACAATTTTTTCAGTCAAATTCACTATGTATATTATATATACTATATTCTACATGATCACCATGTATATGCATCTTTTTAGACATACTTTTGTAGACCAATAAAGGTAGAAACTGACATTTCTTCACTATACCCATACTATATTCTTGAAAAACTAAACTTTTCACACTTGCTTCTATAAAATACTTGTACAATGACCATATATGTTTAATATACTATATTCTAAGCCATCACTATATATACGTATATTTGATATTTTATTCCTCTGCATAACCTTAAATCTTAAGAAAATATAAATTGTTTTCACTCTAACTATATTAAACACTTGCACTGTAACTGTATATTATCATACTCATCACCATGTATATATGCACATACTTTTACTAATTTTTATACGAAGTGACCTTATATTACACTTCATACTTTCTTGAACGAACTTTTTGCACTCAAACTCACTATATATACATTGTATATTGAATATACTATATTCTACACTATGTCTGGCCTAAGTTTTTAAAAAAACCTTATATTACATGTCAGACTTGCTTGAATCAACTTTTTTCACTCAAACTCATTATATATATTTACTATACGATATTCTGCACAACGCCTAGACTAAATTAAAAAAAAAACTTATATTACACATACTTGCCCATACTTGCTTGAACTAACTTTGTAGTTCTAGGTGAAAAAATGTATTCAAGGGCGGTGTCTAGGTGTGCAAGGTGGCCGATGACGAGGTCAGGATGGCACGCTCCGTGGTTTTTTGTGTCTAGGTGTAAAAATCATTTGAGGAAGATGTCCAGGTGTACAGGGTGGCCGATGACGAGATTTAGGTGGTGTGCTTCGTGGTTTTTGGTGTCTAGGTGTAAAAATTATTCAAGGGCAGTGTCTAGGTGTACAAGGTGGCCGGTAACGAGGTCTAGGTGTCGCGCTCCGTGGTTTTTTGTTTCTAGGTGTAGAAATAATTCGAGTGTGGTGTGTATCAGGACAATCAGTGATTTCATGTTAGTGATTCAATGTTAGTGATAAAAATGTTACAAAAAAGCTGTGGTCGAAAAATGCTAAAGATATTTGTATTTTATTTCTAATTGACGTCGAATATGAAATACTCAAAAAGTACAATATAACGGGCATTGTTCCTCGCTTTATTATGATTAAATATAATAAACTTGACTTTGATTAATTGATCTCAGTTCTTTTCTATCTGTGATTTCGTTGCAGTATATATCAAACTCGCCTAACCTTTTACTTTTTTAAAAGTTAATTTTTTATATCAATGACATTATACTTTGCAATAAAATGCAACAAAATCATTTATATACAAGAAAAATAATAATTTTAATAAATTAAAAATAATATACATAAACATTGAAGAACCTGCAACAATAAAATAAATTCCACAAAGTAAATGCCTAATACAAAAAGTTTTAAACAATAATTTTTGTTTTTAATTTATAATAAATTACTTATCTAATAATTCCATTGAAGTACTTTATTGAAGGCAGAATACGCATACAAGGAACACTTGTGCAATTCAACAAATTATATACATACACGCACATATATTAGTAATAATTAGAGAAAAATAATAACTATCAAACAATATTATTATGCACCAACAATATATAACTAAAATCTAAAATACTAACTAAATATGGAATGTAAACTTCAATATTAAAATTGGACAAACGATTCGAATCCTAAACTACATAAATATAACTATAGAATAACACTATTACTAATCAAAGGCAACTTCACTCCTTACACAATTTGCTAGCATGACTCCATGCCTTTTACGGAAAATCTTAAAATTATTAATTTGCTAAAATACATTAGCTTATACTTTTAACGCACAGAATGATATAATTTGATCCATAAATATAAATCTTATTTAACCTTATAGTAACAGAATTAAGAACTATTTAGATAAGAACACATCTATTTAAGAGAGAGCACACAATGGCGCTGTCGTCGTTCTACAAGTCCAAAACTATAGGCCACGACAACGCAACATAAACCGTCATAAGTGTCGTACAACATGTCGTAGATGGCGGGACTGTCGTACGATGCAGTGTCGTACTGCCATTCCGGCTCCGGCATAGCCGTAGCTGCTAGACAGATGAAAGTGCTGCCACTGTCACGACTGAAGATTAGGCCCGTTACACGCAAAAAGGAACAGAAACAAATAAATACTGACCCACCATGTTAAATAAGTATTATCCCGTAGTGCAGCATTTATCAGGAATAGTTGTGTGTTTCCTTAGCTGGAATAATGCTATTACGAAAAAGGTCCCGTTAATTATTATTTTCTAATCGTATTATTAACTAATAAATTTTATACGCTATTATCATTACAATCCCTGAAATCTTTTATACACAAATCAATGGTCATAAAAATTCAACATAATTTTTTGCTGCAGCAGATCAATAAAAGTATTCGAATGAAACCGAGTAGTTTTATTTAGATAATGCAATTGACGAATCTGAAAAATTGATCTATTTTATAAGAATACGAATTTCTTTTATAAAGCATGGTCAGTATATTGAAAATACCATCCGATAACCCAACCGGTAATCAGAACAGGAAAAAAAGACGATGTTTCCTCTCATCGTCAAGTCTTACCCCATTACAGTTTAATGAAATTATCAACAATATTTGAATATTTGCATACTTTGTGTGTGTATGTGTGTCTATGTGTGCGTTCATCAGCGAACCTTTAAATATTGGTGGTTGCCTTATGTGAAAATCAAAGCGTTTCCATGTTTCATTTTACGCGTGTATGTCTTGTGCTGTGCTGCTGCTGTTGTGCGGATGCGAGCTGATTCCCGCGAGGCACCGCGTGGCTAGTCATAATTTCCCGCTTGTTCAGCCCGGGTTTGCTTCACATTTTGCTAGCAGCACGGAGGTTCTCCAACTGGATTAGTCGCTCTCCGTATTCTCGCTGTTACTGATGTGTTCGCTCCGCATCGCTCCTCCATCGTTCAGCTCTCTCCAGTCCTCTTCATCGTTAGCGCCATAACCTCCAACATCAGCATGTCCAGCCAGCCCGACGACTCCCTCGTGAGAAAAAGAAGGTACAGACCAAGTCATAGCTTTGGCTGTGATTTTGGTGAGTGCGAGGCCATTGGAGCTGGGAACTTGCGTTGCCAGAAATGCTCCAGCTTCTTTCATGAGGAGTGTACTTGCAGATTTGGCTATCGGATCCTGTCCAGCGACCAGGATCTCATCATTTTTTTTGTCAGCTTCGTCCCTGGAGAAGACTCTGACCTCCCAGGCATGAATGAGCCTCTGACTGATGCTGCTCCGCAGTCCTTCACCGTACTCACCACAGCTGAGCCTCGTGTTCTGCCAGGCTCAGTAGAGCTCGACTCTGGTGTCTCATCCAGAACTCCCTTGCCTTCGACTGCTGGTAATCCCCAGGATGACAGCATAACCGCAGAGATTATAAAGCTCTCTTTGTGGCCCAAGCAGGAGCTGCGCACTGTATCCACAAATGTTGAGAGTACCAACACCTCCTTGAAGGACACCAACTCAACCCTGTGTACTCTGGAGGCTAGGATGGCCACCTTTGATGGCAGAATTGCAAACAACTCCAGGGAGATTGGTGAGATGAAGACCAGGTTGGACGGCCTCTCGTCTCAGCTGGCTCCTGCTGCAGTCTTACCTGGTGCGGGGCTTCCTTTTGGCACTGCTGCTTCCTTTTGGCACTGCTGCTTCCTTAGTTAACATCGTGGCCTGTGAGGTTCAGGATCGCCTTCGCAGAGCCTCTAAAATCATGCTCTACAATCTCCCTCCATCCAACGAGCAATCTGATGTAGACAGAGTACGTGCTCTCCTGGCCGAGATCAGCAGCTTGAGTCTCTCCAGCATTGGTGTGCGTCGCTTCAGCAAGCCCACCAGACCAGATGCTTCTCCACCAGTCCTGGTCAGCATGTCATCACCTGACGAGGCCTCCAGGGTGCAGGGCAACTGGAAGCTGCTTCCTGAGGACATGAATGTTGTGCCTGACCGTACTAAGGCCTAGAGAGATTTGTACAGGAGGCTGAGGCACACAATAAGGCTCATCCCAATGGCCCCAAGAAGATCATCAAGTACTCCAATGGCGTTCCTTTTCTTTCTTCGCAAAAAAACTAGCTGAGAAGGTGCGTCTAGTTTCACTATCTACTATCAGAACGTCAGTTCCATAAAAAGCAGCTTTAAGCTAACTCAGCTTACTCACAACCTTTTCAACAGCTGTAATCTACCTGATGTTATTGTATTAACAGAGTCTTAATAGCAGTGAGCAGTCAGCTAACTTCTCACTTGCTCCCTACTGTCACTGGCAACGAGCAGTTGTTCGTTCGGCTCTCCTCTCAACACCAAAAATTCATCCTGGCAGCTGCCTACATCAGGCCTGGTTCCAATCTGAAGGCTTATGAGAGCTTTAACTCTGCTCTGGAAGACCTCGCTGCTCGCTTTGGGGATCACCAGCCCATCATCCTGGAAGACTTCAATCCCCCAAATGTCAGCTGGCACACCTGCCCTCTAGGCTACACTCAGTTGGCCTATTTGGACCCCAATCAAGCGGACAGTGTGGCTGCTATCTGTGCCACCATGTCAGATCTAAATCTCATCCAGAAGTATTCAGCTCATCCCCGGAAAGGTTACACTCTGGAGCTCCTCTTCGCCCCTGAGGGCCTTGTCTCCTCCAGTGGAATCGTTGATGAGCTGTTATCCACTGATGAGCACCACGAGCCAGCGTTATTCATCGTCGAAGCACCGGTTGCGTCTCGTCTCTGTCGCTTTTATAAGCGTAATTTTGTTAACGTAGACTACTCTGTAGTAATTCGTGCCCTTGGGGCTGCGAGCTGGGACCCCTTGCTAAAATGCACTAATGTAGACGACAGTTTGCAGCTCTTGAATGCTGCTCTTGGTGCTGTTGTTGATGAATATGTTCCTATGACAATGGTTACTCCCAGCTCGTACCGCCAATGGTACGACGAAGAACTAAAGATTCTTATTCGCGAAAAAAAGAGAGCGCATTGCTAGTGGAAGGCCACGGGTGCGTTAGAAGATTACATTAATTTTAAGCGCCTTCGGGTTTCATGTAATCGACTCTCGCGTACTAAACATAAGAAATATATTCTTTCGGTCGAGCTAAACCTTAGGCGCAACTTGCATTATTTCTGGGCGTACGTCAAGTCGCTTAAACGGAACGACGGTTTCCCCTCATGTTTGTCTCTGGGGGACGAAGCGGCCTCCTTGGACCTCGGCATTGCAAACCTCTTTGCTCGTCACATTGGCTTGGTATGATCTTCCGGGCATACACATAACAACAGTCTTGATCGCTTTAATTGTAGATTCTTTGCTGCCGACTCCGAGGAGGGCGTCTTGTCGAGCCTCAGTATTACTGGTGGCATAGTGCTCGACGTGATGAGCAATCTACCTGATAACATGAACGGTGGACCAGATTTGATCCCACCGTACATGCTAAAGCGGTGCTGGTCACAGTTAGAGAAACCAGTGCTACACATATTCAATAAATCGCTAGAGACTGGTCAATTCCCAAGCGATTGGAAATTTTCCTTTGTCCTCCCTATTTTCAAAAGCGGTAACAATGGAGCTACTCAAAACTACAGACCTATCTTTATCATCGGTACCCTTGTTAAGCTATTTGATGTAATATATGATAGAATAGCAGTACACATCTCCAGTGACCAGCACGGCGTTATCCGTGGGCGCTCGACATTAACTAATTTATTGTTGTTCAATGACTACCTGTCGGAGGCCTTGGAATCTTCCCTTCAGGTTGATGCTATATATACAGATTTTTCTAAGGCTTTCGACACAGTGGATCATCTCCGTCTTATCGATAAGCTTCATCGGATCGGCATTCGGGGCTCATTGCTGAAGTAGTTTGCTTCTTATCTCTCTGATTGTTCCTTTTTCGGTGCGGATAAATAATGCGGTATCAATGGCTATTCCAGTCTCGTCCGGGGTTCCCCAGGGGTCGCACCTTGGCCCACTATTGTTTTGCGTGTTTATTAATGACCTTGTGAAGCATCTGCGTTTTGTAAAAGTTCTGCTGTACGCAGATGATGTAAAGATATTCACCATTGTACGATCCGCTGCTGACACGCAACTCCTCCAGAGGGATCTTGACGCGCTGGCGGGGTGGTCAATTGGTGCTGGGCTTTGGCTCAAATTATCTAAATGTCACGTTATTTCATACAGCAAGAGTCGTTGTCTGGTACTATTTGGCTACTCTGTTGGTGGCGTCGCCCTCTCGAGGTCTGATTGCGTGAGGGACTTTGGCGTTTGGTTCGATTCGAGCCTATCATTTTCTAGCCACATTGATCATGTTATTTCCACAACTTCCAAATTAATTGGCTTTGTTAAAAGATCTACATCCCACTTTGTCAATATTCAAGCAATAATTCACCTCTACAAATCCCTAGTTATTCCTCACTCTACCTATCTCTCTCAAATCTGGTCCCCGCACACTCTCTGTGACATTCATACACGGAAAAACCTGTAAGCTTGCATCTACGCCAACTTTGTTGTTCAAGCGTCACCATGAATTTAATACTACCGCGTTTCTGTTTTGGGCGTGCTACGCGCTGTGGAATTAGAAAGCAACTGCAAAATAAAATGCAATATAAATTTCAATATTGTCTGCTAAAATAATATGTGCTGTACAATTTAATAGCCGTTGCAACAAAACATGCGCTGAAAATTTTAATAATGGTTGCAATACAACATGTACTGTGGATTAAAAAAGGGACTGCAAAAATTAAATACGCTGTACTTTTAAAAAGCGGCTGCAAATGTAGTATGCGCTGTAGATATCAATAGTGGTTGCAATAATAAAATTTGCTGTAATTTTAAAAAGCGGCTGCAAAAGTAATGTGCGTTGTAGATTCTAATAGCGGCTACAAAATAATGTGCACTGTAGATTTCAATAGCGACTGCAAAATAATATGCGCTGTCGATAGCAAAAATGATGTGTTTTATAATTCTTAAATCAACAACAATAATTATATGTGCTATGAATTCCAACGGCGTCTGGGGCAAATTTTGTTTTTTCTGTAAAACTTATCTTGAAATGCCTAAATCAAAAATATTCTTTTAGACAAAGATTTTTCAGCTCAATCTGCAACTTTACTTGTAATACTTATAGCGACTTTTAGCACTTGTTGAAGCAAACTTAAGTTGTGAATAATAAAATACTATGAAGTAATAGTCAATGTTTTGGTCATACCATACGGATGATAGCACTGACTTTCATACGATAAAAGTAGACTTTAAAAAAAAAACAAAAGACAGTATAGTAACGCTTTAGCGTTTGCCTCGAAAAAAATTTTAAAACAATCATATTGTAGTTTTTAGTTCTAATTAGTAGTATAGGCGAATTCTCTTTCAATATTTTTCAATATTTTTTACTATTAATATCTACAACTTAAACGTGGGAAGTAGCCATGAACCTTATCTGCAAATAATATACATAACTGGCTGCATGATTTGCAAAACGTTACGCAAGAAACTTTTTAATGCCTCGCTGATGACTCTAAATAACAGATCTGAGATGAAACGCATTGTAATTTGTAGCCGGATGAAATTTGTAGGATAACTGTAAGTCTGAAGACAATCTTACGATCCCTTCCGGTATGAATTCCTAACCTCAAAATCCGCCACCGACCCGTTATACCGCCACCGAACCGATACACCGCAGCCGCGTACACCGAATCATTATTCTAACAAAATCGCGTATATATTCTTGTAAATTGTTAACCGCGTTAGTTTAAACAATTCCACTTATAAAAGCAAAGTATTTTTAACGAGACACATAATTGATTTTGTTTTAGCCGGGATTTAACAACTGATTCCAAATGCTATTGTTTAACTAAGAAATATATTTTGTTATTGTTAAGAACATAAAAATAGACTCTTTTTTGCTCCTTTCCCCTATCCAGATCCTGGAACCGACTGACTATCCAGTCTCTTGGGGAAAGTTAAACCGTTACATTTTCTAATATTGACTGGCATAAATCTGCAGTCACGCCTATCAATGGCATTAAAAGTTCATTTTTGCACTGTGCTCATGCCATGGATAGGCGTGACATAAGTGCGAATTTTTACCGTAAATGCTATGAATAAACAATAAGTGTATTAATGTATACATACTTGTTCACATTGCAAAAGTAGAAGAGAACCGTTGTATAACATCTGAATCAATTCATGATATTTTTTTTGTCCCAGATATCTAAAAAAATATGACATTTTATGACTCATCAATATGTAATTTTATAAATCATTGCAATAGATTCAAGTTTTCAATTATTTAGAGTTATGCGCATATGTTAGTTAGTATGCGCAAGTTATATAACAATAACAATACAATAAAAATGTGTTTGGATTATAAATTTTTATGGTGATAATTAAGCACACTACATTCATAGACAGCATCGGAGTATAATAGGTTTTGTAATATACGTGAACTCTATAAGAACTATACATTTAGAGTTCCGTAAGCGTCATGACATACTTTTAAAAAATTACTAAAAAGAACTGAAATCTCAAAAAATTAACCTTTATAAAGTATAGGGTTAGACGAGTTTGATATATTCCGCAACGAAATAATAGATAAAATAGGACTGAGATCAATCAACCAAAGTCCAGTTTATTATATTTAATCATAATGAAGAACGAAATTTTTTTGTAGACAATAAAGGGTTTACTTAACTTGAAGTTAAGTTATATACTGATCAATTAGAAAAACTCTCAAGATACTTACTACGTAACTTGCCATGATCTTTTCATTTCGTTTGTTGGTGAACAACTAAAATTTTCTTTTTATGTATTAGAACGTCATAAAAAAACCAGTACAATGAAACGGAATAGTATATTGTACAACAAGGGGCGAAAATGGGCTTTTCCAAGCGAGGATGATGTTTGAGCATGAGTGGTAGTCGAGGGCGCCGTAGGCGTAAGTAGAGAATAGCAACTGGCAAATTTTGTCACATCGAATAATAATAGGTACATCTTAGAGTATGCAATTTTACTTGCACTCTTAAAAGTCAAACATTGCAAGAATTCTTTGCAAGAAAGTAAAAGATTACAATTTAATATATGATGATAATGATTCAAGATATATTAATCATAATTGCAGAACAAGAATAGTTTCACTTAATTTTTTTGATGTTATTAAAGGCGTGTTCTTAAAAAAGTTAAGAAAAATGTGTAGAAATCCGAAAATAGTTGTTTGAATTGGGAATAAACTAGGGATTGTAGGAGACAGCAATTATAAAATAAAGAAAACTGTTTTGAACTATGAAAAAACTATAATCTTCACTAATTAATAGTTATTGTCTGTTGTATTCATTTTTTTATTTATTTTCTGAATCGTAAAATTTTACACCTGAAAAAAACAAATACTACTAAAGAATCTAGCAAACTAAATAAAACTGAAGACAACAAAAGATTACTGTTATCTGTGTTCATCTGCAGTTCATAATGTTTTTTTTTTTTCAGTTGTTTTCATTTTCTTTTTTGTTAGGAATTTAAGATATCGTTATCATTTAATATAAAACTAAATATCGTATTATGTATCACATTTTAGTACAGAATATCAATGGTATGATAGTTATAATATCACAATTTACATTATATTATAAATGTAAAAAAAAGTTTAATTAATTTTATTTTATTGTTCGATTTTGTTAATATAATTAATACTGTCATCAAATAATTACAAAGAGTTTAAAAACATTTTTTAATATTCAAAATGTATTGCTTCCTCCTAGAGGAAGCTTTGCAATATTAAAAATTTTGAATTTCGTCAAAACTTCTAGAAAATACTTTTTGGTGTGTTAGAAGTTCAAATCACCTGTTTATAGAAAATTTCCGGGTATGTGTATGTGTGTGTGTGTGTGTGTATACCGTAATATTTCTGGAACTACTCGATCAATATCAATAAAATTTGACATGCATATATATTTTTGGATTCTGAATTCGGGAAAAAAATTTATTTTTTATTTTTCTAACTATTATTTTTATGGCCAATTTTTTATTTTTGAAAAACACTATTTTACGTACTTTTCAATCATCCCATTGTTACAAACCATTTAGCTAAAATGCATTTGAAAGAAAATAAAATTACCTACTTTTCCTTGTTTGGTCTAGGGATCGACCGCCTTGTTCGGCTAATAAAATGAAAACAATGAGTTTTTTTAAAAATACATATCTCTAAAACTAAACATCATACCTTATGAAAAAAATCATGTCGATGTGTCATGTGTCAAACTAAATCCCATTAAAATTTTAAGTGATTTGACTTCTTACTTTTTCAATAATGAATCAAAAACTGGATAAATTGAGTTTTTTTGTGCCTCGATTACGTTCGTAAAAAGGCCTTATCGCACTTGAGATTTTGGGAAAATGTAGATACTTTATGTGTTTTGACTAAGTTCATTGCGCAGCTTTCATACCCCTATGGTTCTTGAGATATCAAGGTTTCAATTTTATTTTAAAAAGTTTTTTATTCCTTATATCTCTAAAACAATGTAGTCAAATGCTTCAAAATTTTATTTGGTAATTAACCATAAAAATAGCTATCAGTTGCTGAAATTTTAAACGATTTCGTCAAGCGGTTCTTAAGTAAAGAGATAAAATGAAAAATCCGATTTTTCTCAAAACTTTTGCTTCCTCTTATAGGGGCGGCGTTGCACGTCGTTGAAGTCCCTCCCTATGAATTCATGTCATACTTATATACATTCTGTCAAATCGAAGATCAAAAATTTTCTTCTTCTTCAACCCACGGTAAATATGTTCCAGAAACAGTTTCTAATGCACCTACATTTTTTCAAATTTTTAAATTACTTGTTACAAAATAGTAGGGAGCCAAAGGCGTCAATTTTGGCAATTTTTGGGTTATCAGCACAAATTAATTAATTCATAGCTACCCAGAGAAGCATTTTACACTATAGACATGAATATACTTTTCTTTGTAAAATTTTCTCACCTTTTTAATTAAAATACCCTTAAAGTTTTATATATATATACACAGGGTGGACCATTTTAATCTATTATGGGAAATATCTCAGATTTATGGTTGGATACAGAAAAATGTTTTAGACAAAAGTTAGAGGTCAAAGCGGGTCAACTTTTGGTACCAACAACTTTGACCTTGAACTTGTTTTTGAAGGTCATTTCAAGGTCAAGATACTTTTTTAAATAGGAAAACCTACTTTTGACTCCGGATTTGAAAAGTGCAGAAAATTTTACGTTCAAAATGATATTTTGAACAAGGTCACGGAAGGTCATATGATGGTCAAATTTACGAAAATTGTTAAATAATGTGTGTTAGCTCGGAATAACGGTTGGAAACATCAAAATGTTTTTAAAAAACGTTGTCAAGGGTGAAGAGTTTCACTTTCTGGTTGCAATAACCTTGACCTTGAATTTGTTTGTTAAGGTTATGTCAAGGTCAAAGTGATTTTTCAAGCGAGAACCCCTGCTTTTGATCTCCCATTTGGTAAAAATAAGAGAATGCCCGTTGGAAATGCTAATCAAGGTCATGGTAAGGTCGTGTCAAGGCCAATTTACTGTGCACTTCAAAAGTTAAAAATAAATATTTGAAGGTTAAAAGACATCAAAGACCTTGAACATCTGTCTAATTTTGAGGTAAAATTAGCCTAAAATATAAAAAAATTACATGAAATCCATTTATTTTTTTAAGACAAATCTTTCTCACTTGGTATTTTACATTTTTTAAAAGATAGAAAATCAGCCAAGTACCTATGACTTTCTCAAAGCTTTTTACTTCCTATTTTTAGCTTTACCCAGAAACAATGACATGGACGTAATAGGATTATGTTTCCTTTGGGGTGCTTTATTACAGTGAGTTCCCCTTGCCTCTCACTGTTTGTTAAGAAAGGTTCTTACAATCCGTGCAAAATGTGGTGGTGCACCATCCAATTGCACCTACATTCTTTGCCTGGTCTCTAAATCGACATCTTCAAGCAAGCCAGGTAAATGGTCTCTGAAAAATTCCAAAAAATTGTGTTGGTTGACATTACCGTTAAAAAAATAAGGACCAATTACATATCCATTTACAATCCCACACCAAACGTTTAAACTCCAACAATGTTGATTATCAACTGTTCTGTGCCAAAGTGGATTCACATCTGACCAGTAATGACAGTTATGTCTGTTTAGTTCCCCAGTATTTTTAAAAGTTGCTTCATCTGAAAACATAACAAATGTGAACAACTCTGGATGCTGTAATGCCCATTGACAAAACTGAAGACGTTGTGCAAAATGCCGAAGCGTTAGTTCTTGAATTAATGTGATGTGGTAAGCATGATACCTTTAGGCTTTGAGGATCCAAAGAACTGTTGATTTTGGTATTCCATGTTGTCTTTCAATTTCTCGAGAACTAATGTGAGGATGAAGGTGAACGACTGCGAGAACTGTTAAAACACGATTGTCATTTTCTCCATACTCATGCTGACGACGTTCATGATGTAATCGTCCTTCTCGAGCTCTATTGGTTAGATATGGTAAGTTGGATGTCGCCTATTTGGATAACGTTCAGCGTAAAGTGCAGCTGCACGAACATAAACACCTCGGTACTCTCCTAAAATCATAATCATGTCCACAATTTCATTTGGGGGGTAATCAGCTATTTTATATTTTTACAAAATTAACTACTGTATAAAGATAAATGAACCGTCACCGTTCAAGTACGGGTTGCACGTCGAGAGAAAATATTCGAATATTTTTTTAATAATCTTAGCGAGCCGTCTTCGTAGTTGGATCTTGCGAGTGAAAATCACCGTGAAGTCTTACCGGACGGTGACGGTTCGATAAGGGTATTGCTACATTCGTAGTTGTGCATCTAAGTACCACCTGTGCAAATATTACTATCCGTGTTAGAGATCGTACTTGAGCGGCGGGCTAACGGATAAGTATCCAAAATCGCGAGAAAACCATTTATAAAGATAATTTTACCTCAAAATTAGACAGATGTTCAAGGTCTTTGATATCTTTTGACCTTAAAATATTTATTTTTAACTTTTGAAGTGCACAGTAAATTGACCTTGACACGACCTTACCATGACCTTTATTAGCATTTCCAACGGGCATTCTTTTATTTTTACCAAATCGGAGATCAAAAGCAGGGGTTCTCGCTTGAAAAATCACTTTGACCTTGACATAACATTGAGAACCAAATTCGAGGTGAATGTTATTACAACCAGAAAGTGAAACTCTTCACCCTTGACAACGTTTTTTAAAAACATTTTGATGTTTCCAACCGTTATTCCGAGTTAACACACATTATTTAACAATTTTCGTTAATTTGACCATCATATGACCTTCCGTGACCTTGTTCAAAATACCATTTTGAACGCAAAATTTTCTGCACTTTTCAAATCCGGAGTCAAAAGTAGGTCTTCCTATTTAAAAAAGTATCTTGACCTTGAAATGACCTTCAAAAACAAGTTCAAGGTCAAAGTTGTTGGTACCAAAAGTTGACCCGCTTTGACCTCTAACTTTTGTCTAAAACATTTTTCTGTATCCAACCATAAATCTGAGATATTTCCCATAATAGATTAAAATGGTCCACCCTATATATATATATATATATATATATATATATACAGGGTGTCCCATTTTAATTTACCACCCCCTAGAACTGGTTAATAATTTGCTCTGAGAAAAAAATGTTTCAAATAAAATTTGTTGGGTTCGAAGGGGGACATCTTTTGGCTATTTTAGCTGTGACCTTGAACATGACCTTCAAGGTCATTTGAAAGTCAAGACCAAATTTTCATATGAAATGTGCATATTTTTATGGCGGATTCGGATTCTACTAAAAAAGAGAAACACTTTTTGTCCGAATCATTTTTTGAAAAAATCCCAAATTTTTGTTGTAAACGGCTTTAAAAAAGTTGAAAAAATCACTAGATATCTCTTATTGCCCCACACTTTAAAAGAAGTTAAAAATTTTACATTTTATCCGAGGAATTAGAAACGTACACAATTTTACAAATTTAAGTCCAAGTATGACCTTAGCCATGAACTTGTCCTTAACCAACAAGGTCATTCGAAGGTCAGTCAATTTATTTAACGGTAATCCTCGATTTTTATTCCGGCAATTGAAGCTTGGCTATGACCTTGACCTCGAACCTTAAATTCATTTTAAGAAAGAACCATCACTTTAATGGAAAATACTCTCTTTTTCAAAGAAATGAAATTACCAAAAAATTTATTAACAGAACCAAAGTTCATTAGAACGCTAATTTGATTCATTTTTTATCACATGGGGGAAGTTTGCAATCTTCGGGGTGTGTTTGACATTCTCTGGGGCAAGTTTGCAATCTTCGGGGTATGTTTGACATTCTCTGGGGCAAGTTTTACGTCATCTGCGGAAAATTTGACATCATCTGGGGCAAGTTTACGATCACAACTGGGACAAGTTTGACATCATCTGGGGCAAGTTTGAGCAGTAAGGGGCATGTTTTCAACTGAGAATCAAAATCAAGCTTAGTTTTTTTAATGAAAATTGTACATATTTTAAATCATATTCAGATTCTCTGATAAAGTACGCATCTTTTTAAGAAATATTTTTCTCGTAAATGCTTTATTTCTCGCTAAAAGACATTTTTTTGCTTCGTTATCGTTCTATTGGTAAAGCTTGTAAATTCTTACAGCTCCTCAAAGCTTCTCATCATTAGGTTTTCATTGACTTTCTGAATTTCAGAGCAGAAAAATACTTATAATAAATTATTTCTAGTAAGATTAAATATTCCCTAAAAAATCTACCTACAACAGATAATGGCTGACTACACGCCAGTAGAGATAGTCAACATGATCAAGATTCTGGGAGAATGTCACGACAATTACAAGGCTGCAGCGAGGCTGTACGCTGAAAGGTATCCGGACGCTCGTCATCCTACTAGGAGTAATATTAAACTTCTAACGATAAGAGCTCAAGGAGGTAACTTAAGAAGGAAGAGGCGTGCTGTAATTGCCGAGGATCCTCATATTTCGACGCGACAAATTCAGCGAATGCATGGAGTACCCAGATCAACAGTTTCCCGTTTATTGCGTCATTTTAGATTTCATCCATATCACTTGCACCTTACACATGCCATTGAGCCTGGTGATCCTGCCAGGCGACTTAGATTCTGTCAATGGGCGGAAACACGAATGCGCATAGATCCATTTTTCTTTGATCGGACTCTCTTTACAGACGAGGCAAAGTTCGACAATATGGGAGGAGTTAATCTTCATAACGCGCATTATTATGCAGAAGAAAATCCACATTGGCAGCGAGATCACCGTACACAAAGACGGTGGTCAATTAATGTTTGGGCGGGCATAGTTGGGGAATACGTTGTGGGTCCAATTTTTTATGACCGTAATTTAAACGGCGAGCTTTATTTAGATATTCTCGAGAACCAAATTCCACCTCTTCTAGAAAACATTCCGCTAGAAATAAGGCGAGACATGTGGTTCCAGCAAGATGGTGCTCCCGCTCATCGTAGACTACTTGTCAGGAGATTTCTGAACGCGACATACCCAAATAGTTGGATTGGAATTGGTAGTCCAATCTGTGAATTCCCTGCGCGATCGCCAGATTTGACCCCATTGGACTTCTTTCTGTGGGGGGCCGTGAAGCAGAGAGTTTACGCGGAAGCCCCGACGACGGCACAAAATATGATGGAGAGAATTGTTGCAGCATTTCAGGCGTTCACCCCACAAACATTAATAGATGTCCAAAGAAGTTTTCGGCAGAGAATACAAATGTGCATTCAACAAAATGGGCAATTGATAGAGCACTTGAGGCGTTGAAATTTCCGTGACTAGCTGAACGAAGGGGTCTTGCCTCAAGTGGCTGGACGTGAAGGTCTTGCCTTAAGTGGTTGGACGTGAAGGTCTTGCCTTAAGTGATCAAAAGGATACCTCTGTCTTTGTTTGAAGCTAGTAACATTCATCTAAAACAGCTTATTTCTAGGACAAATTCTCTTTTCAGTTAAAGGGAGAGCTACCTATTGATGATCAAAAAATGGTTAAGACAAAAAGTGTTACTTTTTTGGTAGAACCCGAATCTGTGATAAATCTTATTCAAATGACCTTGAAGGTCATGTTCAAGGTCGCAGCTAAAATAGCCAAAAGATGCCCCCCTTCGAACCCAACAAATTTTATTTGAAACATTTTTTTCTCAGAGCAAATTATTAACCTGTTTTAGGTGGTGGTAAATTAAAATGGGACACCCTGTATACACAGGGTGTTTCATTTTAATCCGACCACGTCAAAAAACCATGGAAAAACTAATTTTAACGAAAAATGGCCTTAACAAAAGTTGAAGGGGGTAAAGGGGGCCATCGAATGACACAAACACCTGTGACCTTGAACTCGATTTTCAAGGCCATTTGAAGGTCATTGTATTTTTTTAACGGGAACCCCTATTTTTGACCTCGGAATACGGAGCAGCGGAAAAAATTACGTCGGAAATGACATTTCAAGTTTGCCTTAGTGACCTTGAGAAGGTCAATTCAAGGTCAAATAAGAAGTATCAGCCTAAGATTGTTTTCCTTTCAATTTTTTCGTAGAATTATCATTTTGTTATTGTAATATACATTAAGAGAATAATTGACTTAAAATGTGATTATGCTTTGCTGACTTCAAAGCCATTTTGTAAGGTCAAAAGTGCAAAAATGCAATATCAAATGTTATGTGGAGTCCATATTTATATCCTAACTTTAGTGTTGCCCAGGAACAACGACGTGGACGTAATAGGATTGTGTTCCCTTTGGGGTGCTTGATTAGAGTGAGTCCCCTTGCCTCTCACTTTTCGGGGTGCTTGATTAGAGTGATAGAGTGAGTGATTATTCACCAAGAATCAATAAAATATCAACCCTTTCAGCGGCTGGATAATCAGCCATTGTTAAAAATTTATAACAAGTTCAATAAAAAATGTTGTTTTTACCAAACTTAACAAATTAGATAGCTTTCGATGAGTAATAAATTTTAATAGAAAAAATAAAGGTCAATGAATGAAAAAGAGAAAATGTTAAACAAATGATATTTGATTAGTTTGGCTAATCAATAACTATTCAATAACTAGTAAACTATTGAATACTAAGTGTAAGTAACAATGAGTAGAGGATAAATTCATATGAAAAGAGATCTCTTATTAGAAAAATTGTCTATTTCAACAATGAGTCGCGGGAAAATTCAACATGAAAAATCATCTTTACAAAATAAATTATTTATTTCAACAATAAATTCAGGCAAAATTCGATGAGGAAAATTAGTAGCCAATTGTGTCCACGTCGTTCCTGAGTAACGCTAAAGATAGGATAAAATTTCGCTTACGAAAACATCCCAAGAACTGAATAGAATCCAAAAAAATGGTGGTGTCTTTGGGCACCTACATTCAAATCTGTACATAATAAAAGTGAGAGGCAAGGAGACTCACTCTAATCAAGCACCCCAAAGGGAACACAATCCTATTACGTCCACGTCGTTGTTCCTGGGCAACACTAAAGTTAGGATATAAATATGGACTCCACATAACATTTGATATTGCATCTTTGCACTTTTTACCTTACAAAGTGGCTTTGAAGTCAGCAAAGCATAATCACATTTTAAGTCAATTATTCTCTTAATGTTTATTACAATAACAAAATGATAATTCTACTAAAAAATTGAAAGAAAAACAATCTTAGGATGATACTTCTTATTTGACCTTGAATTGACCTTCTCAAGGTCACTAAGGCAAACTTGAAATATCATTTCCGACGTAATTTTTTCCGCTGCTCCGTATTCCGAGGTCAGAAATAGGGGTTCCCGTTAAAAAAATACAATGATCTTCAAATGACATTGAACATCGAGATCAAGGTCAAAGGTGTTGGTGTCATTAGATGGCCCCTTTTGCTCCCTTCAACTTTTGTCAAGGTCATCTTTCGACATCAGTAAAATAAAACCAGACAAACAGCTGTTTATCAGATTTTTTGTTATTTGACCTTGAATTGACCTTCTCAAGGTCACCAAAGCAAACTTAAAATATCCTTTGCGACGTAATTTTTTCCGCTCTATCCGATTCCAAGGTCTAAAATAGAGGTTCCTATTTAAAAAAATCACAATTACCCTCAAATGACTTTGAAAATCGAGTTCAAGGTCATAGGTGTTTGTGTCATTCGATGGCCCCCTTTACCCCCTTCAACTTTTGTTAAGGCCATTTTTCGTTAAAATTAGTTTTTCCATGGTTTTTTGACGTGGTCGGATTAAAATGAAACACCCTGTACATTTTTTTTAAATGCATTCCTTCTTGTTGAAAAATCATTGAAGTGTTGAATTCAATATTTTCAACTTAAATTTCCGAAACTTCAATAATTTATCAACAAGAACGAATGCAATTAAAAAAAAATTGTATTTGAACATTTTTCTCTTTAATTTGTTCAAAGAATTTAGCGAAAATGTGGTAATTTTGGACTTTTCGACTTTAGACAGAGCGGAAGCAATTGACTTTATGCGTCCAAATATTACAGACGTTCTATTTGATATAACTACTAAAATGTCCACACTATTACGAGTCGCGAAAATGCGTACAAAAATTCAATACACCCTAATATTGTATATACACCTATATTATATAATCATTTTGAAGATACTTCCCCCGCCCCATAAAATGACGTAAAAATCATTCATTTTTACCTTATTTTTAAAAATAGGAAAGCCCCCCCCCCCCCCGCATCTTCACAGATCTTACAGTTACACAACAGTACTGATAGATTACCACATATTTCAGTGATACTAAATAGTAAATTATGATAAAAACTACTTTCTGTATAAATAACGTAAATAAGAAGTGTTTCAAGTGACAAACTTTGACAGCAACTGGCAACATCGTATAATTATAGGTACATCTTAGAGTATGCAATTATATTTGTACATATTAATTTTATCTTATCTTACATTATATTAAATTGTGAAACAATTTTTCTCCGGTTCTCTGGGCCAGCAGCCTTACGCCACAGTTTTTTAGATATTACGTTATCTTTATATATAAAAATGATCTATAAAAAGTTTGGGCCTTAAAAATTTTTATTTTTAAGCATTTTTGGTCTTAAAAATTTTAGGTCTTAAAATTTGGGCCTTACAATTTTTTTAGACTTTTCTAACCTTTGAATATTTGGGCTTTAAAACATTAAGGCCTTGAAATTTTTTTATGCAAAGGCTATAGCCGGGTTACTATGGTGAAATGGCCCCCTTGGAAAATGTATATATGTTATATACCATTCGATGGGGGATAAAAAAAAACTCCCATAGCCAAATTTTTAGCTCTCTGCCTAGTGCGCATGCGCAGTAACGTCGATAAACGTGTTTTTTTGATTTTATTTTTTTCTGAAGTCCCTATAGGATAAAAATTTTTTTAAAAATTCACATTGGTGTATTTTTATGTCATGAATAACTGCCATTTTTTTGGGATTACATAACCTCAAATATCGGATCTAAAAAAATTATTAAAGTTTTCAATCGATATTTTGACCCCCTTGATTTTGAGGTGCAACTTTTTAAGTAGACTTTTTTTGTGTACTTTTTCCCGTTCTTTACGATGGCACTAACGTTTTTTCCTTAAAAATGGTGGCACAACTCGATTTGAGCCAAAAACTGATTTTTTTGCCATTTTTTCACGTTTTTAGCTGGTTATGTTACAATTTAGTTACTAAAGTGACTCCTTTTGAGTAGCTTTGCATATCTTCCCATGAAAACATAATCAAATGAAATATTTTGTTCGCTCCAAGCCGTATTTTTTATATTATCTTACGTTTTCAATGATGGTCTTATCAGAATTGTGATATCACCTTATTATAAAACTGATGGCTAATGTTATGTTCTTTTTAAACGTTCTGTGATTGGTCGAAAGTATTGTCTCTGTCGCACTTTTTTGTTTATTGTTTATTTTTATTTATAATAAAAGGTTATGCTTGGCCGCGCGGTTGACGCGGCGGCTGCAATGCAGACGATCTGAACGAAGGGGTCTTGCCTCAAGTGGCTGGACGTGAAGGTCTTGCCTTAAGTGGTTGGACGTGAAGGTCTTGCCTTAAGTGATCAAAAGGATACCTCTGTCTTTGTTTGAAGCTAGTAACATTCATCTAAAACAGCTTATTTCTAGGACAAATTCTCTTTTCAGTTAAAGGGAGAGCTACCTATTGATGATCAAAAAATGGTTAAGACAAAAAGTGTTACTTTTTTGGTAGAACCCGAATCTGTGATAAATCTTATTCAAATGACCTTGAAGGTCATGTTCAAGGTCGCAGCTAAAATAGCCAAAAGATGCCCCCCTTCGAACCCAACAAATTTTATTTGAAACATTTTTTTCTCAGAGCAAATTATTAACCTGTTTTAGGTGGTGGTAAATTAAAATGGGACACCCTGTATACACAGGGTGTTTCATTTTAATCCGACCACGTCAAAAAACCATGGAAAAACTAATTTTAACGAAAAATGGCCTTAACAAAAGTTGAAGGGGGTAAAGGGGGCCATCGAATGACACAAACACCTGTGACCTTGAACTCGATTTTCAAGGCCATTTGAAGGTCATTGTATTTTTTTAACGGGAACCCCTATTTTTGACCTCGGAATACGGAGCAGCGGAAAAAATTACGTCGGAAATGACATTTCAAGTTTGCCTTAGTGACCTTGAGAAGGTCAATTCAAGGTCAAATAAGAAGTATCAGCCTAAGATTGTTTTCCTTTCAATTTTTTCGTAGAATTATCATTTTGTTATTGTAATATACATTAAGAGAATAATTGACTTAAAATGTGATTATGCTTTGCTGACTTCAAAGCCATTTTGTAAGGTCAAAAGTGCAAAAATGCAATATCAAATGTTATGTGGAGTCCATATTTATATCCTAACTTTAGTGTTGCCCAGGAACAACGACGTGGACGTAATAGGATTGTGTTCCCTTTGGGGTGCTTGATTAGAGTGAGTCCCCTTGCCTCTCACTTTTCGGGGTGCTTGATTAGAGTGATAGAGTGAGTGATTATTCACCAAGAATCAATAAAATATCAACCCTTTCAGCGGCTGGATAATCAGCCATTGTTAAAAATTTATAACAAGTTCAATAAAAAATGTTGTTTTTACCAAACTTAACAAATTAGATAGCTTTCGATGAGTAATAAATTTTAATAGAAAAAATAAAGGTCAATGAATGAAAAAGAGAAAATGTTAAACAAATGATATTTGATTAGTTTGGCTAATCAATAACTATTCAATAACTAGTAAACTATTGAATACTAAGTGTAAGTAACAATGAGTAGAGGATAAATTCATATGAAAAGAGATCTCTTATTAGAAAAATTGTCTATTTCAACAATGAGTCGCGGGAAAATTCAACATGAAAAATCATCTTTACAAAATAAATTATTTATTTCAACAATAAATTCAGGCAAAATTCGATGAGGAAAATTAGTAGCCAATTGTGTCCACGTCGTTCCTGAGTAACGCTAAAGATAGGATAAAATTTCGCTTACGAAAACATCCCAAGAACTGAATAGAATCCAAAAAAATGGTGGTGTCTTTGGGCACCTACATTCAAATCTGTACATAATAAAAGTGAGAGGCAAGGAGACTCACTCTAATCAAGCACCCCAAAGGGAACACAATCCTATTACGTCCACGTCGTTGTTCCTGGGCAACACTAAAGTTAGGATATAAATATGGACTCCACATAACATTTGATATTGCATCTTTGCACTTTTTACCTTACAAAGTGGCTTTGAAGTCAGCAAAGCATAATCACATTTTAAGTCAATTATTCTCTTAATGTTTATTACAATAACAAAATGATAATTCTACTAAAAAATTGAAAGAAAAACAATCTTAGGATGATACTTCTTATTTGACCTTGAATTGACCTTCTCAAGGTCACTAAGGCAAACTTGAAATATCATTTCCGACGTAATTTTTTCCGCTGCTCCGTATTCCGAGGTCAGAAATAGGGGTTCCCGTTAAAAAAATACAATGATCTTCAAATGACATTGAACATCGAGATCAAGGTCAAAGGTGTTGGTGTCATTAGATGGCCCCTTTTGCTCCCTTCAACTTTTGTCAAGGTCATCTTTCGACATCAGTAAAATAAAACCAGACAAACAGCTGTTTATCAGATTTTTTGTTATTTGACCTTGAATTGACCTTCTCAAGGTCACCAAAGCAAACTTAAAATATCCTTTGCGACGTAATTTTTTCCGCTCTATCCGATTCCAAGGTCTAAAATAGAGGTTCCTATTTAAAAAAATCACAATTACCCTCAAATGACTTTGAAAATCGAGTTCAAGGTCATAGGTGTTTGTGTCATTCGATGGCCCCCTTTACCCCCTTCAACTTTTGTTAAGGCCATTTTTCGTTAAAATTAGTTTTTCCATGGTTTTTTGACGTGGTCGGATTAAAATGAAACACCCTGTACATTTTTTTTAAATGCATTCCTTCTTGTTGAAAAATCATTGAAGTGTTGAATTCAATATTTTCAACTTAAATTTCCGAAACTTCAATAATTTATCAACAAGAACGAATGCAATTAAAAAAAAATTGTATTTGAACATTTTTCTCTTTAATTTGTTCAAAGAATTTAGCGAAAATGTGGTAATTTTGGACTTTTCGACTTTAGACAGAGCGGAAGCAATTGACTTTATGCGTCCAAATATTACAGACGTTCTATTTGATATAACTACTAAAATGTCCACACTATTACGAGTCGCGAAAATGCGTACAAAAATTCAATACACCCTAATATTGTATATACACCTATATTATATAATCATTTTGAAGATACTTCCCCCGCCCCATAAAATGACGTAAAAATCATTCATTTTTACCTTATTTTTAAAAATAGGAAAGCCCCCCCCCCCCCCCCCGCATCTTCACAGATCTTACAGTTACACAACAGTACTGATAGATTACCACATATTTCAGTGATACTAAATAGTAAATTATGATAAAAACTACTTTCTGTATAAATAACGTAAATAAGAAGTGTTTCAAGTGACAAACTTTGACAGCAACTGGCAACATCGTATAATTATAGGTACATCTTAGAGTATGCAATTATATTTGTACATATTAATTTTATCTTATCTTACATTATATTAAATTGTGAAACAATTTTTCTCCGGTTCTCTGGGCCAGCAGCCTTACGCCACAGTTTTTTAGATATTACGTTATCTTTATATATAAAAATGATCTATAAAAAGTTTGGGCCTTAAAAATTTTTATTTTTAAGCATTTTTGGTCTTAAAAATTTTAGGTCTTAAAATTTGGGCCTTACAATTTTTTTAGACTTTTCTAACCTTTGAATATTTGGGCTTTAAAACATTAAGGCCTTGAAATTTTTTTATGCAAAGGCTATAGCCGGGTTACTATGGTGAAATGGCCCCCTTGGAAAATGTATATATGTTATATACCATTCGATGGGGGATAAAAAAAAACTCCCATAGCCAAATTTTTAGCTCTCTGCCTAGTGCGCATGCGCAGTAACGTCGATAAACGTGTTTTTTTGATTTTATTTTTTTCTGAAGTCCCTATAGGATAAAAATTTTTTTAAAAATTCACATTGGTGTATTTTTATGTCATGAATAACTGCCATTTTTTTGGGATTACATAACCTCAAATATCGGATCTAAAAAAATTATTAAAGTTTTCAATCGATATTTTGACCCCCTTGATTTTGAGGTGCAACTTTTTAAGTAGACTTTTTTTGTGTACTTTTTCCCGTTCTTTACGATGGCACTAACGTTTTTTCCTTAAAAATGGTGGCACAACTCGATTTGAGCCAAAAACTGATTTTTTTGCCATTTTTTCACGTTTTTAGCTGGTTATGTTACAATTTAGTTACTAAAGTGACTCCTTTTGAGTAGCTTTGCATATCTTCCCATGAAAACATAATCAAATGAAATATTTTGTTCGCTCCAAGCCGTATTTTTTATATTATCTTACGTTTTCAATGATGGTCTTATCAGAATTGTGATATCACCTTATTATAAAACTGATGGCTAATGTTATGTTCTTTTTAAACGTTCTGTGATTGGTCGAAAGTATTGTCTCTGTCGCACTTTTTTGTTTATTGTTTATTTTTATTTATAATAAAAGGTTATGCTTGGCCGCGCGGTTGACGCGGCGGCTGCAATGCAGACGATCTGCGTAGTGAATGGTCAATCATAAAATTAAGAATTATCAGGAGCATAAACAAATAAAGTATTTTGATTTCTTAATTAATTAAACGATGCGCAAACCAATGGCCAACATTGTTTTTTTCAAAACTAATTTTTTTTTTTCTTACAATTGTCTATATAAGGGAGAAAGTACAATACGTCCCGTCCCGTCCCGTACCGACCCCGGGACATACCGTCTGAAATAAGTCACTTTTATATTATTGGCTAATTCTGTTCGATAACCCAATCGACGGTACAGAATTAGCCAATCCCGTAAAAACAGCTTATTTCAGACGGTATGTCCCGAGGTCGGTACGGGACGACGGACTCAATTGTACTTTCTCCATAATATACTAATACAAGTGAATGGTGAAAACGCTGTTAGTATAAGTTTATAACTTTTAAAGTAAATTAAAATCTAGCAAATAAAAATTGTTTCGATTTTTCTTTTTACTATTTCGGCTTTTGACAGATAATTGATAGCAATACTAGAAAAAATAATAAAGTAGTTAAGTATTTATTTTCAAATACATTGGAGTTAGTTGGAACCGAAGGCTGACGCGGCTACTTTAAATCTTTCTGCTGTTTACTTCAAAACTAACAATCTTGTATATTTAAAGTGAGTACTATATATTTTACATATCTTTTAAAAAAATGAAGATTTAACAAAGTTTTTCAAAAGTTTTGACATCACAGATTATATGCTTTGATATTAGGGTTATATGTATTTCTAATACATATTACACAATAAATTAATATTTTGTTAAATAACTTCTTTAAAATCAAAACCTATTATTAATAGGTTTATAATATATAATATCTAAAATGTTATTTTTATGCCGACACTTTGAGTTTTGAAAAAAATACTGTAACCAACCTACTGATAAATAAAAAATCTCCCATGTATTTATAATAAATACACTTGTATTTTACCGGTATATGCAGAGTAAGACTTATTAATGGGTAGAAAAATAAAATTTTTATTATAAATTCTGTAGTATTAAGAGTAATTGTATCAAAAATAATGACAGATAATATAGTAATATAATAATATGATATAATAATATAATAATATGATATAATAATATAATAATATAATATAATAATATAATAAGTAATAATAATAACAGATAATTATTAGACCTTTTTATACGCTAAATAAGAAAAACATGTTGTGTACGTTATTAAATTCTTGCATAAAATCAAAAGTTTAAACCAACATTAAATTATAAACTGTTTTAGTACTCGCATAAAGATCCGATCTTATCCTAAAACAAAAATAGCAATCAGATTTTAAATCAATAAGCTAACAAAAAAGTAATTAATAAAAATGAATTTTCAATCCTATAGATATAGATATACGTACAATGCATGTAAGGGGAACGAGTCTTTATCTATTTAACTTAACCAATTTAGGCTAATCACATAAAGTAAAATGAGAAATTAGTTAAACATAAAGTTGTTGAAACTATTAACTAAATAAAATTAAGAAGGAAAAACATTTGAATAAAATATGACAATAAACTTTTGCTAGAAACGGATTTGACGATTGATGAGTTGCATGTTTTGATGTAATGCGGTATATTAATTATACAAGTATGATTAAATTGATAAAATATAGAAAGTCTTGAACAATAATTAATTTGTTTATGTATAAAATACTGTCAAATTAATAAAAAATGC
This sequence comes from Nasonia vitripennis, assembly GCF_009193385.2. Classification (NCBI taxonomy): domain Eukaryota; kingdom Metazoa; phylum Arthropoda; class Insecta; order Hymenoptera; family Pteromalidae; genus Nasonia; species Nasonia vitripennis. Next base: position 186,681 of record NW_022279599.1, read on the forward strand.
ACATAAATATCTGCATATGACTATATATGATGTGATTTTTACTATAGTTAATTATTATGAGATGAGAAAAAATATTTGGTTTTACATAAAAACAATACATGAGAAATAATAAAAATGAAAAATAGAACTAATAGGATGCCAACTTATTAATTGTCAATTGACTTTTAAGTTAAAAAAATGTAAAATGAATAAAGTAAACACAAGCTAACCTATGCTTTAAACACATACGTATATGAAACATCATTAAAAACAACATTATTTATTTATTTTAAAATACACTATTATTCATGTCTAGATACAAGAACATATTTTTACAAAAAAACAAATTGAATATAATAAATTCATAGGTTTGTTGATTTTATAAAATCACTAGGTGCAAGCACTTCAATACAGTTTTTATGACAAAAAAAAATTATTTGCTTAAAAAACTTATAAATGAAATACAACTTATTTCACTTTTACTAGGCAATATTATTTTTTTACTTTTCATGTAAAGCTACTGAGAAAACTGGATTATACAAGAACTTAGATTATAATATTTTTGTAATATTTATTATTCATTCTAGTTTTTAATTTAAAAAAAGGCAAACAATTTTTTTAGATTTTTAAAAACTAACTAACAGCATTTTTAAATGTATTGTAAAATATTTATATTTTATTATTTCAGAAGTGATCTTCTTGTCTAATGGTTAAATAAATATGGCATCTAATAGTAATGAAGAGTCAGATAACATCAGGAAACGCGATGATCGAAGATGTGCCATGTGTAATATTTATATTAGAAAATCAATTGGTCGAGAAAAGGAAATCGAATCTGAAGTTGAAATCGAATATGCTAAACAATTATCAAATAAAGATATTTACATCCATGATGTAATTTGTGATTCATGTAGAAAGCGATTAGCCAAATACATATCAAGCTCTAAACCTAAAAAGGTTAATGTTCCAGCAACTGCTTCGTCTCAAGATTCAAATGTTTCTGAATCATTTTCTCAGCTAACTGTCACTTCATCATCTCAGGAAAGTACACAATCATCTGTATACACAATAAAGGAACAAAAAGTACGAGCAACCACGGAATTACTTATTCAAAGGACGATTGCGGCACATAAATATTGCTTTGTTTGTGGGTACCAAAAACAGACTAATAATATATTAGTTCCTTTAGAGGCCCGAATTCAAGTTTATAGTAAAATGAATGTTTTTATTCCACATGGCAATAGATGCTGTTGCACACATTTAATTAAAAAAAGATTTTATGAAGATGAACTAAATAAAATTAATATTTTTTCCACTACAAGTACGGTATATATTGATGAATTACTACAATTTTTGAGTCAATTATCAATGAAAGCAGACGAAACTTTATTAGATACAGTAGCTGAATTTTCCATGCCTGAAAAAAAATTGAAAGTTTTTACGGGATTAACGTGGGAAAATATTAATTATCTTAAAGATCAACTCACTTCTCTGAAGAATTCCTGTGTAAGGACAGCGACACAAGCCATTGTCGTATTTTTATTCAAAATGCGCTCTGGGAATTCTAACTCGCTCATCTCTACAATATTTGACATTGAAAGCGAACAACAAGTATCTCGTTTTTGTCAATCAGTATTATTATCTTTCGAAAAAGATTTACTACCAAAACACTTTGGATTAGAAAATGTAGACAGAAATGAATTGATTGAAAATCAAACTTCTAATATGGCAAAGAAATTACATCCTGGTAAACAACTTATTTTGATTGCTGATGGTACTTATATAAGGCATGAAAAAAGCTCTAATAACGAGTACCAAAGAAAATCTTATTCAGGCCAAAAAAAAGTTCCTCTGACTAAACCATTTACTATATGTACTACTAATGTTTATGTTGTTGACCAGTTAGGTCCATATCTTGCAAATAAAAATGATGCTACAATACTGATTGAAATATTGGAAGAGAAGCAGAATATTTTACAGAAACTTCTTCGCCAAGGGGACATTTTTATACTGGATAGAGGTTTCAGGGACATTAAACAAAAATTAGAAAATATGGGTTATATTGTTTTGATGCCTGCACTCAAAGGTTCAAAATCTCAACTTTCTACGCAAGAATCAAATGAAACAAGATTCACGACAAAACTGCGATGGGTTGTTGAAGCAGTGCACGGAGTTCAAAAGAAAAAATATAGGTTATTAGATCACAAACTTGATAATAAAATGGTGAAAAATACTGGATCTTATTGTAAAATTTCTTGCTACTTAAATAACTTGTTTGGCAAACGCCTAGATTCTGATGAAGACATGCAAGATGAAATATTTAGTGCTATGCAATCTAGAAAAAATGTTGAAAATACATTAGCAGTTTTAGTAGCAGACAAAAGATGGAGTCGTCGGAAACTACCATTTAAAATAATAACTTCGGATGATTTACCAGACTTTCCTGAATTAACAATAAAAGATTTGAAAATTCTGTTTACAGGAACATATCAGCTTAAACAGACAATATCTTACTTAGCGGAAATGCTTGACGCAGATAATAATTTGAAGATTGGATATTCAAAAGAGACTAACAATATTCTCAAACTTGAAGTTCAATCCAGGCATATTAACAGAAAACAATACAAATGTTTCGTTGAGTATAAACCAAATGGTATTGGTTATTCTAGCATCTTAAGACACTGTTGTGATTGTGCTAACGGTAACCGTACTATAGGATGTTGTGCGCATATTGCTGCCATAATCTATTATCTTTCACATGGAAGATATTTATCAAAAATCATACGACCAGCTGAAATTCTGTCTAAAATGTTTCTTAATGATCAAATTGAAGTGTGTATTGATGAAGATAGTGACAATGATGAGTGAATCATTTTTTCTATTGTGAACATTCGTTATTTTTAAAAAGCTACTTGTATACGTTCCATAATTTATTTTAAATAGCCTATGAAGATAATAAATTATACTTTGTACGAATTGAACATACTTAACTTCAATTCCTTTTTACCTGATAATTATTACTGTCAATAGATTTTGAATAATCAATTAAGTAGAGGCAGATAAGCCAAATATGGCCTTTTTAAGACCACAAGACGCCAAAAGTACCCTCAAACGATCGATTTCAAGGCTATGTTTAGCTAAAGACAGGCTTTTTTGCGTGAAAACTCTTGCATTATGACATTTTTAGGTTAGTTTTGGGTTACATGGTACCAAAAATGGCCTTTTTCGGCGTTAAATCACTCAAATGAGGGCATTTTTAGGTTAAAGAGAAAAGCAGACACTGACAGAGGCGATATTCTTTTTATATATAGAGAGAAACCCTTTATTACCTCAAATTCTGATAAGACCATCATTGAAAACGTAAGATAATATAAAAAATACGGCTTGGAGCGAACAAAATATTTCATTTGATTATGTTTTCATGGGAAGATATGCAAAGCTACTCAAAAGGAGTCACTTTAGTAACTAAATTGTAACATAACCAGCTAAAAACGTGAAAAAATGGCAAAAAAATCAGTTTTTGGCTCAAATCGAGTTGTGCCACCATTTTTAAGGAAAAAACGTTAGTGCCATCGTAAAGAACGGGAAAAAGTACACAAAAAAAGTCTACTTAAAAAGTTGCACCTCAAAATCAAGGGGGTCAAAATATCGATTGAAAACTTTAATAATTTTTTTAGATCCGATATTTGAGGTTATGTAATCCCAAAAAAATGGCAGTTATTCATGACATAAAAATACACCAATGTGAATTTTTAAAAAAATTTTTATCCTATAGGGACTTCAGAAAAAAATAAAATCAAAAAAACACGTTTATCGACGTTACTGCGCATGCGCACTAGGCAGAGAGCTAAAAATTTGGCTATGGGAGTTTTTTTTTATCCCCCATCGAATGGTATATAACATATATACATTTTCCAAGGGGGCCATTTCACCATAGTAACCCGGCTATAGCCTTTTTTTCAACCCAAACATAAATTGGGGCCTTAAAAATGTTGAAACTTCAAAAAATATATGGATAAAGACGTGCTAATGAATTTAGGTTAATCTTAAAAAACTAATTTTAGGCATTACACAATTTGATCCTTACCAAATTATTTAAAAATTAAATAAATAAATATTTACTTGATTGTTGTCCAGCTTAATAAATCGTACATTGTACCGCTGTAGTGTATTACCTGAAAGTAAGAAAGGTAAACATGTAATGATCCTTTCAGCGTTAGCCAGCAAAATGTGCTGCCCGACTCTCACAACGGGTCGTGCTGGAAAGGTTAATTTTACTAGAGTCATATTCTGGTGCTACATTACTTAAAAGCTGCAGCCGATTCCAATATTTCCAGCGCTGCATTGCAAAAAAAGTGCAGCTGTTATAATATTATACTGTTTATAATATTTCCTTGTATACAATATTCATAGTGTAAATTTGTGTATCTTTACTATTTGATTGTTCCATTTTGGCGTTCTTCATTAATAGCAACTTTAAATGTTGTCTATCTTTTACTCTAGATAGAGCCACATATAACTGATCATGTCTAAAAACTGGTGATGGCAGATAGACGCCAACTTTATTATATGACTGACCTTGTGATTTATTTAATGTCAATGCGAAACCTAATCTAATAGAAAAGTGTTTTCTACGCCTATTAAATGGTAGTTTCTCTTTAGATAGTCATAAAGTTCATCTTGGTGTCAAAACTAATTTTCCAATATTTTTTCCATTCAAAATTTCTGCATGGATTGAATACTTTAAAAATTGTTGCCCCATGAAAAGCGGACGCAAATAGTGCAAGATGGCTAATCGCATAAAAATAAAAGCCAGCATAGCGCGAAGGTCGATCGGACAAGGAAGACGACCATCGTCGCATCAAAGCATTCATGCGAAATTGAAAATAGTTGCTAGGTATGCAAGTCACGGATGCATGAAAGGAAAAATTGCTTCGGGCCAGATAATGCAATCAAGCACATGTCCAGAAGAGCGCATGAAAGGCTTGAGTGCTGGACTTGTGGACGTATGACTCATTGGTGGCACGACTGTCCTAACGCATGGGACAGCGGTTGTGAAACGAGAACTTCACAGGTGCAGAGCACTAGACGATGCAGAAGGTCTGATTACGAGAGCGCTAAGGAGTTGAACTCGACAGCCTCGACCTTAAAGTCCTTCCAGCGCCTGTCTCGACACACTGAGACGGCGCAAGCTGGTGTAGAGGTACCAGAAGAAAACATCCTTACTCCAAGAGATATCAAACACGAGGATGCGCTCGCGCACTGAGCGAAGCAAGTCAAGGGGAGGGGACGCACAACAGTATGATAGTCCTACGAGACCTTATAACTATTAAAGAAACTGTAAAAGTTTGAATTCGCTAGCTCCGTCCGTAGGACTGGCGTCCAGCGCTGGAGGGCGGAAGAATGCGCGAAGAGAAAAGCAATTTAGAAAATTCGATAAAAAGGGTGATCTCAAGATAGAGCTGCAAGACATTGTCTCAGCGCGCAAGCAGCGCGCCAAGCGCGTTACTAAAATGCACGATATGGACCGGTGGCGAGCAAGGCTGGCGATATCGTGACGAAGAAAAGTCACGAACGGCGGATGTGAAGCAAAGCATCAACAAGCGGACGTCGCGTCGTCTTGAAGATGAGAATTTGTCTGAGGATCGTTGAAGAGGAAGTTCATCGATCTGGCACTGGTCATGTAGCTTAAAGAGTAGTATCAGCTAACGGTCCAGGAAAAGTCGCTGAAGAGTGAAGAGGACTACATTGCTCGACCGCCGAGGGAAGCGAGCGAACAAGCGGATGCGAGCGACGCACTGCTGATCAACAAGCGAACCTCTGTAGGCGAACAGAGCGATGCAGCGTCCCGGCTGAACGAAGCTACTTCGCGTACAGTTTGTAAAGGAGATCGATCCAGAAAAAAAGGAAATAATGCTTTATATCACATCCAAAGTAAATTAGAAACAGAAAAAAGATATTGTAAAGATTATAGTTTACGAGAACCGGATAATCTTTTTGTTATAATGATGATATGTCTACAGAAAATATAATGCACCGTGCAACTATTTTCAAACAGATCGTAAATTAATTAAATAAAGATCAACACTATATTTTTACGAAGCTTGTTAACAGAAAACTAACATTTATTTTATTGATGGTCCTGGAGGTTCAGGAAAACTTTCTTGTACAAAACTTTTATACACTAATATATTTTATTGAACAAACAAGTCTTATCAATGGCTTGGACTGGTATCGCTTCTATACTATTACCCAAAGGAATGATAATTTATAGAACTTTTCAATTACCCTTGGCTTTAGATAATTTAGATACTGCTTTCTTAGAATTAGAATCAGATAAACAAAATTAAGGCTGGCCGATTTATTTATTCGGGATAAAGCATCCGTGATTCCTAAAAAAGCTTTAGAAATAATAGATCGAACCTTACAAGATGTATACTGTAATAAAATACCTTTTGGAAGAAAATCAATAGTATTCGGAGGTACGATAGAAATTCTATAACATGGTTCTATCGTTGAGGAAATAATTAAATTTTCCAAATTATGGCCTTTTTTCAAGGATTTAAAATTATAAAAAATATCTGTTGTTATGATAGAGAATTCTTATCATTATTATTAGATTTAGGCGAAGGTACAATTAATCATTTCTAAATACCTCAACTTTAGAAAACTACCGATGTTTGTAACAACATTTATAGAAATATTAAAATATTTCTGTAAATTCTGTTATTTTAGCTTGTTATAATGACGATATTATGATCATTAATAATAAAGTATTAAAATTGTTATTTGGCGAATCAAATACATATTACAGCATAGATTACGCAACATAAGGGTGTGGATCAAACTGACAACAATATTTATCTAAATTATCCGATTAAAATGTTAAACGAAATTAGAGAAGGTCTTCTACCTCACAAATTATACTTGAAATTAAATGCAACAGTAAAGTTGATTCGAAATTTAAGTGCAATAGATGGCATATGCAATGACACTCGTTTCAAAATCGTTGAATCACATGAATACAATATTGAAGCAGGAATAATTACAAAAGAAAATATAGAAAATAAAGTCTTTATACCCATAATCACTTTAGATACTGGAGAGAATTCTTCATTTTCATTCACTCTTTATAGAAAATAATTTCCGATTATATTAGCTTTCGAAATAACAATAAATAAATCATACCTTGTTGAAAATAAATGATTTGATATCCAGGTGGATATCCAGCTCGATTCGGCATGGATTCCATACGGATTTGACATGGATTCTACGTGGATAATACAGATAGATATCAAGCTGGATGTTTTAGAAAAAAAATATGAAAAATTCCTTAAAAATTACTTTTTATATATTTGGTGACCATTAATGGTAGTACAATGATAGTAACACTTAAACAAGGGCACTGTGCTTTGTTATAATTTTGATTATTTAGGAATTTTTCTAAGACGGCCATTATTTTCGCATGGTCAATTGTATGTAGCTTCATCTAGATGTAAAAATCCTAATAAAATATTTATTCAAAATGATTTAGAAGATTCCTTAAAAATAGATAATATTATATGGAGTTAGATTTTTAAAGATCCAATTTAAACTATATATAAATTCATTGTACATTATGACATTTTTTTGTAAATACATTAAAATACGGAAGTCACAATTGACCATCGTTTTTCTCAGACTAACAGGTTTAACTAATTTGGTTTCATAAAAAAAATACTATTTTTTGATTTAAATATTAATTTTTTTATTTTTACATTTTTTAAGCAAATTATTAACAATGTAATGGGATCCAGTTAAAAATTAGTAGTTCATGTAAAGAATATTAAACACAAAAATGATTTAATTTAATTAAATTGTGACAGTACACACCTAAAACAGCGTGCACACAGCACATACAAGCGCGTAGGCAGCGCTTACGCACACACAGACACTACACGATACGCGCCTACGAGACGCATGCCGAGGCGACAGGAGTCGCCCGCGAAGCATAAGCATAGGACAAGCAAGGTAGGTGCGAGAGAGAGAAAGAGAGAGAGAGAGAGAGAGAGAGAGAGAGAGAGAGAGAGAGATCAGAGAGAGAAAGTATAGCGCGACACGAGAGCCAGCGCCGAGAAACAAACATCAGCTAACCCCGAAGGACCAAGAGATGGGAGCCAACATACCAGGCAAAACTAAACCGAGCCTGGTCACTCTTCCGATAGCTGCGATAGCAGCAAGAGGTACCCGGCGCTCTCGACGAGGCGAGCAGCGGACGGAGCGGGGCCCCCGCAAGGCGATCTCGATCAGGGGGCGAGCATCAGCCGCAGGCAGGATCTCCTGGGCACGTGAGGGCGAGAAGAAACAGGGCACGACCAGCTCGACGGATTCCCGGAGCAACGCGCGGCCGACTTCGAGCAACGCAGCAGAAACCGACGGCGCACCGAATATCTTGTAAGTGTCAGCGTGAAACGCACCTGTTACTCTCTCTCTCTCTCTCTCTCTCTCTCTCTCTCTCTCTCTCTCTCAAAGCGCGTGGCGCAAACAGCGCGATAGAGGCTCTAGCTAGGTTAGATAGCAACATCCATCAAGCTGGTGCAACTAAAAGCGCATAATCTCGGTAAGCGCCTCGAGTACGCAAGATACACGCGAGCATGTAATACCCGGACCGGGCGATGGCCGGAAGATATTCTATTTGTTAATTTAGGAAAATAAAGGTATCCCGGGCGTGACTAGACCGAGAGGATAAGCACGAATAAACCGAGTGAAAATCTTTATTCTGCATGCAAACCCCACTTCCAATTTACATTTCAGCTGGCCAAGCAGAAAGGATCCCACCACTCTCCGCGGTCCGCTAAAGCGGAGACGCTGAGCTAGCCGAGGCCGATCCTTGTCGTCAAATCGACGACTTTTGCGACACGTTAGCTTCCTGCGCACCAGCCCGAAGCTTGGCAGGGCTCATTCGTGTAATTTGCGCGCGAGCAGGAGGCAGACATGTCACAATGGCGCCCAACTTAGTGGTTAAACTATTGAAAAACCAACTAAATGCACGAAGTAATAACTAATCTGTCGAAAAGACGTTTGATTAATTTTTGCTTCCTCCTAGAGGAAGCTTTGCAATAGTAAAATTTTGAGTTTCGTCAAAACTTCTAGAAAATACTTTTTGGTGTGTTAGAAGTTCAAATCACGTGTTTATAGAAAATGTCCGGGTATGTGCATGTGTGTGTGTGTATACCGTAATATTTCTGGAACTACTCGATGAATATCAATAAAATTTGACATGCATGTATATTTTTGGATTCTGAATTCGAGAAAAAAATTTATTTTTTATTTTTCTAACTATTATTTTTACGGCCAATTTTTTATTTTTGAAAAACACTATTTTGCGTTCTTTTCAATCATCCCATCGTTACAAACAATTCAGCTAATATGCATTTGAAAGAGAATAAAATTACCTACTTTTCCCCGTTTGGTCCTCGGGATCGACCGCTTTGTTCGGCTAATAAAATGAAAACAATGAGTTTTTTTGTGTCTCGATTACGGAAGTAAAAAGGCTTTATTGCACTTGATATTTGGGAAAAAGTAGATATTTTGTGTGTCTTGGCTAAGTTCATTGCGCAGCTTTCAACCCCTATGGTTCTTAAGATATCAAGGTTTCAATTTTTTTTTTAATTTTGTGATTCCTCACGTCTCTAAAACAATGCAGTCAAATGCTTCAAAATTTTATTTGGCGATTAACCATAAAAAAAAGCTATTTGCTGCTAAAATTTTAAACGATTTCGTCGAGCGGTTCTCAAGTATAAAGCTAAAATGTAAAAACTGATTTTTCTTAAAACTTTTTCTTCGTCTTATAGGGGTGTCGTTGCACGTCGTTAAAGTCCCTCCCTATTAATTTATGTCAAAATGTTATATATATATATATATATATATATATATATATATATATATATATATATATATATACACATCAGTATGACATATAGTACATGAGTACTGCCAATCTTTGCGCAGATGGCTTGCTTAAACGCAGTAAAAATACTTTTTGGAAATATATTGAATTCAAATTATATTTCATTAACATATATTGTATATTTGTTAAAACAATACATTTAAAATTTTTGAATTATAATTTTAAACTTTTTCGACGATTTCATCCGTTTCAGATCCACAAAATTTGGAACCTGATAATTTGATTGATTTGGTATTCGGAGTTCTGATATACGACAATGTATATGAATAATGCAAATGGTGAATCAACGTTCTAAAAGAAGTGATGTAGAGTAAAAAAATAAAGTCTCGACATTCACTTGTTTTTTTTTTCATTAGAAAAATAATAAAATATACATTTCTCTTTTGTTTATAATCTTTGTCGTACATAATACACTAGTTTTATTATTGAAAGTATATCAATATGATTATGTATAATTAAAGAGGAATGGTGATGAGTCGTTGGATTTTTGAAATAAGAAACACGTCAATTTCGCGGAAAATTGAACGGAAAAAGAGCAATTTGAGTCGTCACATAAAGTTTGACAATGAGAAACAAACATGCAGAACATGTGGTAAACAAGTGCGTAATCTATACAAACATGAGCAAGATGTGCACTCTTCTAAAAGAATGAGGTGCGAAAAGTGTAAAAAATATATAAGGAGTGGATCAATGAAACGGCACGTTCCTACTTGTGGTTCAGTTTGTACCATTTGTGATCGAAAATTTACGTCTAAGAGATATTTAACGCAATATATTAATCACAAACATTGACATATTATAAAATATTAATAATACAATTGAAATATAAATAAAACTTTTCTTTTGTAGTTGCCCTGTACTCAATTCCAACTTATTCAGATCCACAATATTATGTATTATTTTTTAATTGCTCCTTCAGCAAAATAATCGAGATTGAAAACATTTAAAAAAGCATAAACATTGTATATTTAAATAATATTTTATCTATTGGAACTATAAATTTAGTTGGAGGAAGCACGTGCCAATAAATTGGCAGCGGTTTTTCTATAAGTCTAGAAATTCACATCATTCCGATAACTCTAGTAAAATAATCCTAAAGGAATTAGAGGCAGGGATCAAAAAAAAAAAAAAAAGCAGATTGCAAAAATCGATAATTTACCGCACATATGAAAAATCGATAGTATAGGAAATAGACAGGAAAAATATTCCCCCTTGGAATACACGAGGCTAGAATTACCTCCAAAAGGCATAAGCCGAGTCGAACTCGTGAATTCTGAGAAACATAAACACACTGCGTAGCGTCGCGGAGAGGCTTAAGCCGACCTCCGAACGTAAACACACGAGCGCTCGAATTTCGACGTAGCGACGTCGAATTCGAAACACTCGGCACATACAAGCCGAAATATTATTTGAAAATTCACGGCGAGAATTTTCACTATTTCACACTGCGAAGTGAAATAACTCAACATGCATGCACACACGACTGTTGTATGAGTGTGTAAAAATTGTCTAGTGCGGAGGACAATTATTTGTTCTATTTCCAGACACGCGTATAAAAATTTATTTTTTTTTTTTTTTAGTACGATTGACATTTTCGTTCTCTCACACCTAAGCATAAATCAATTCGATTTGCTGCTGGACAGAGAAAAGCTGAGCGTCTAGTCCGACTCTATCGCGAAATACGCATCAGGTGAACGAGTACGCGGAAAATTTCGACAAAAGAGAATTAATAATACTCGAATCAAAATGTCGGATACCGACGAGACACTCCCGCACAGAATTGACGACTTCCTCTCGTCAGTCAACGACGAAAAATTAGAACGCGCGCTGAAAGAATTAAAACTCGATCCATACGGACCGACATCAGACAGACTCGCGAGACTCCGTAGGCGATTACAGGACGAATACCACCTCAAAGATTTCCAGGTATTACTCGGAAAAGAGGAAGAAGCTAAAGCGATACGCGACAAAGCATTAGAAAATTTTATAGACAAAATTAGGGATCAAAATCCGAAAGACGCAGAAGCACCGTGGAATTTTAACGACCAAAACGTCACAAAGCGAGCGACCCAAAATCCGTTAAATCAAGACGACTCATTATTAATCGCGAACACAAAAACGGGTACTATACCCAAAAGAGGCATGAATAAATTAACACGAGTAACTTTAGATACGGGAGAACAAATCAAAATACCGAGCAAAGTCGCGAAATTCAGGAAAGCCTCGAACCCGAAAGAACAAGAAAACGCACTAATACAAGAATTAACCCAAAATCATACGACGCGCATACCGATAGGTAACAGCACGCCGCATAAACAGCGCCTAGTAGAACCGGGTAATCTTGACGAATCAATGAATCGAATACACGAGTTAGCAGCGCAACAACAGGATCTAATTCGAAAATACGAAGAATTGCAAACTTTAAATAATCAACTAAGCGCACGTAATGTACAGTTAGAAGCATCGATCCACGGAACCAACAGTTCACAACCACGCCGAACACCATTCAATATTAGAGGCGAAAACAAACCCAGAGACGTTGTCAAATCGGTCGCGTCCTGGGATTTTAGATTTAGCGAAGACGGCGAAGGATTATCGATCGATTAATTTCTAAGCCGAGTGCAAGAATGCCGAATAACAACAGCTCTTACCGACGAAGAATTGCTGAGAAGTTTACCGTTATTATTAAAAGAACCGGCGCTCGACGCACTTCGCGTAAATCAAGAAAAATGGTTAACGTGGACATATTTCGAAGTAGAAATGCGCAACTAATTTAAATCGGAAGGTTATCCCGAGGAATTCGAAGACGAAATCCGCGAGAGAAAACAAAAACCGAACGAAACGATGAATAATTATTTAAACGCAATGCTAGCGATGTTCAAAAAATTACCAGAACAATGAACCGATCAAAAGAAAATAAATCGTATTTACAGTAATATGCGCAGAGAATTTTTCACGTAGTTACGTCCTTTCAAAAACGAAACCCTCGAATTTTTTTTGAGTCAAGCGAGAACAATAGGTCAAGCCTACGAAACCGGAAAACGTGTAAATGAAAAATCAGCTAACGCCACATCGCCAAAATCGAATGTAGATAAAACGTGTCACAATGGCATCACGGCCAACACACAGAAAAAGCCCGAAACTAATATAAACACAGTAGAGGTACAGACGATGGACGAAGTAACGAAATTTTTAAGCAGAGAATTAACGAAATTTCGAGAATCAATCAAGGCGACAGTCACGAATCACATAAATCCGAAATCGTCTTAAAATTTGAACGGACACAACAACAATCCGAATCAACAAAGCGGCAGCCAAGATAATAATCCAAATAATTCGCAGAACACCGGTAATAATTATTCGCGTGGCAATAAACAGTACAATACCCGGTATAGAGGAGGAAATAATAACAACCGTGGATACTATAACAACAACAATAACAATGGAGATAGAAATAACCCCGAAAACGGCAGCAACTGGCGAGATCACCAGATTGATAATAACTCAAAAAATAATAGAGGGGGTCCCAACAATCGTGGTGGATATCAAAACGTCGGCAACAAAGGCGGTTTTAATAATAACAGAAATAATAATAGTCGAAAAGTCGCACAGCGCTTGGAACAGTCCGATAGTCATGGTGAAAAAGATCATTTAGAATGTGCGTAAATATGCAGGTCGCGAATAGTTTGTCAAAGAAAGACGCGTATCCATTACCCTACAGGGTGGGCCATTTTAATCAAACCAGTCTAATAACTCCTAAATTGAGCCATGAACAGAAAAATTGTTCAGATAAAAGTTGTCCAGGATCAAGGGGGACATCTTTTTGTGCAATTAGTTTTGTCCTTGAACTCAAATTTCAAGGTCATTTGAAGGTCAAATTTTTTTTTTAATAGGAACCCCTATTTCTGATAGCAGATTCATAAAGAACAGGAAATTGGGGACTCACGATAAACAAGCACCCCAAAGGGAACATAATCCTAATACGTCCACGTCGTTGTTCCTGGGTAGCGCTGAAATTAGGGAATTATTTTGTTTTCAAGGTAAATATTTTCATGGTCATTGTCACATTGGGTTTGAATATTCATCATAAAAGTACATTAACTACGATTATTCTATCAGAAAATGCGATTAAATAGCAATTACAGTATTTCTTAACATTTGATCTTGAAATGACCTTGTGAAGGTCATGAAAAAAATTTTGAAATACCGTTTCGGACGTAAAATTTCCTGTTCTTTCCGAATCTGCTATCAGAAATAGGGGTTCCTATTTAAAAAAAAAAATTGACCTTCAAATGACCTTGAAATTTGAGTTCAAGGTCAAAACTAATTGCACAAAAAGATGTCCCCATTGATCCTGGACAAATTTCATCTGAACAATTTTTCTGTTCATGGCTTAATTTAGGAGTTATTAGACTGGTTTGATTAAAATGGTACACCCTGTATATGGATGTCATTTTAAATAAATTAAAACGCGCAAAGTACATAACTACGATCGACTTAAGCAATGCGTATCACCAAATAAGACTGAGGGAAGCGTCGAAAGAAATTACGGCGTTTACGATACCGGGCCGCGGATTATGGCAATATACGCGTTTGCCCATGGGACTGAGCGGGAGCGGAGCGACATTCCAGAGGCTGCTAGAAGAGTTGATCGACGACCTCGAACCATACGCGTACAATTATCTTGACGATATTGTACTCGCGACAGAAACGTTCGAAGAGCATCTGAGAATGCTACAGAAATTAATAAACCGTACAAATGGCGCCGGATTAACAATAAATCGTGATAAAAGCAAATTCAGTTGTAAAGAAGTGAAACTCCTAGGTTTTCTAGTCAATGAGAAAGGGCTTATGATAGACCCCGACAAAACCGAAGCAGTTAGAAATTACCCGAGTCCAAGAACTCTGCGTCGCTGCGCAGGATCCTCTGAATGGCCTCGTAGTACAGAAAATTCATTAAAGATTTCGCATCAATAGCAGGTCCGCTTACAAAACTGACACGAAAAGACGTCAAATTCGTGTGGAAAGAGGAGCACGAAAACGCGTTTCAAATAATAAAGAAAGCTCTCAGCGAGGCACCTCTTTTACACAGACCGGATTCTGACGCAGAATTTATTTTGCATTGCGACGCATCGAACACTGGTTTAGGAGGCGTTATTACACAAATAATTAACGACGAAAAAAAGTAATCGCATACAGAGAGCAGCTAATCCGACAGGAAAAGGCACAAGAAGAAGCCGTAAGACTAGCCGCAATACTCGACGCTCTCCAGTCCATGAAACCCGAAATCGAACGACAGGTCCAAGAAGAACGAAAGATAGAAAGAGAGCGCGAAAAAGCGGAGGAAAGACAGCTGATCGAAAAAGAATTGCAAGCTGAACGCGAGTTCGACGAAAAAATGGGGCGTAAGGAGATCAAACCACTCTGAAAGCCAAGAAACCATCTACACCGAAAAGGCACACAAGCCAGTCAGGCCACGCCAATCCAAGACGAGGATTTCAAATGGGAACGCACTGATCAACTCGCCAACCCGAATCCTCTGGCTACCCAGAACATAGAATCAGCTGAGACGGACAGCGTCACCAGCAGCAGCGGCATAAAGCCGACAGGAGCGCACCCAAAAACAACAGCCCGTTGGTCGAATCATTCCCCCGACCCGATGGCGCATTACTTCAGCAACAAGAAAGAACGCATAAAAACCACGTACGCCGATAAAATGCTTAAGAACGGCGATTGGCTACCGCGATCATACACGCAGTTCCTCCGCCGCAACGATTTAAGAGGCCACGACATGTCAAAAATGTCAGAAGATGAAAAGCTGAAAGCCTGGGTTGTCTTCAAGGAGAAACATCCACAGAAATCCGAAGAAAAAGATGACCAGTAAAAGAAGAAAGAAGACAAGAATAGTGTAGTGTTAGCTAAATGTTCAGACCCTCCCGATACGAGGAAACGTGCCAAAACGCGCGCAGTATGAGTATGGACGAATGAGTGCGAAAATATTGTTAAATGCAACACAAAAATGTTAAGTGCAAAATACTGCATGTGGTTAACAAAAAAAAACCGATCGATTTTATTTCCTTTTTCATTGTACTACGCACTGACGCAAAAATTTTTTTCTTTTCTCTTTCCATGAAATCGCACAAAACGCATAAAAACGAAGTGCGAACAAAAATTGTAAGGTCACAAAAATCAAACCGAGAATAATAAATAAAAGCTACCCACATTTATACACACATTCGTCAGTAAACACGCAAACTCCCCATCCCGATCGAGTAACAAACTAAGCGAAATGTTAAGAGAGAGAGAGTAACAGTCAACCTAGAGTACCAACTAATCCCATCAATGCATTTTATTTTATTCTACCTAGCACTAAACCAAGTGCAAATCACGCAGGTACTCTAGGCGACACAGGCGAGAATGCTTAGCATTCTCAACAATGTTGAGAATTTAAGCGGGGGGGGGGGGGCATTGTGACAGTGCACACGCACACACCTAAAACAGCGTGCACACAGCAAATACAAGCGCGTAACTCGCCGCGGTCGGCTAAAGCGGAGACGCTGAGCTAGCCGAAGCCGATCCTTGTCGTCAAATCGACGACTTTTGCGACACGTTAGCTTCCTGCGCGCCATTTCGAAGCTTGGCAGGGCTCATTCGTGTAATTTGCGCGCGAGCAGAAGGCAGACATGTCACAAAATATCAAATAGACTGAATTAAACAAGAAAATTATGAACTCTACTTGAATAATTCAGTAAGAGATCACGAAGACAATAAATTGAGAGAATTTAATTCTGAAATAGAATTTTGTGAAATATTTGACAATAAAATAAATGTGGCTTGAACATTTTTCAATTTAGATGAAACCTTTTTCAATTTAGATGAAATCCCAACTGAAATAACTTTAACTATTCAAAAGATTCTATAATTTCGTAAGTAACGAACGGATAGGAAACGAGTCGGATAGCGAAAAAGAGTAGACTCGGGCTTAAACCGCGGACCCCGAGATTAACAAGTGGGAGCTCTAACCACTGAGCTAACGTCTACGATGCAAGCGCATGCATTATATGAAATATAGTGTGAAATCTGTTATAATACGTTGCAATCTATATCAATTATATAAAATTATAGTGTCAAATCCGTTTTAATACATTGCAATCTATATCAATTATATGAAAATTTGGTGTGGAATCCGTTTTTAATACAACAAATCCGTTTAAAGAAATAAAAATACCAATCCGTATTAATTCATATTCATATAATTAATATTGAAACGGATTATGTACTATATAGAAATAATGCTCTATGAATACATATTGAAATATATCATATACTGTTTATTTTTATTTACTGTTCTATGGTTTGATACATATTGAAAGAAAGAAAACATTGTAATCCGTTACAATCGACTTTGATTCGTTTCGATCCTTTTTTTAACGAGGTTCACATACATCAAAAAAAGAGAACTCAAAACCCTTACACACAGATAGGAATAAATCTTTCTACATAGGAAGAAAGTAGTATATTGTGTAACAAGGGGAGGAAATTGTTATACACTGTAATTTTCTTGAATAAGCCCTTTCTGCGTCTATTTGTTATTAATTTATCTCATACGTGAAAGTAGTTAATGTATCAGATTTAAAATTTTGCACATAAGACGTCTGTTTAGGTGAATGGACAGCGCGTTCAACTGCCATGCTGGAGATCAAAGTTTGATTCCCACTGCCGACCAAAAATTTTGATTTCATTTCTTTGTTACGAAATGATAAAATGTGCATAATAAATTAATAAAAATGAAAAGTAAATTAATAATAATAACTCTAAATACAACTAAAACAAAGAAAACAAGTTTTTAAATATTTTAGTTTTCACAAAAATTACTGTTACCAAGTAAAGTTTGTTAAAATGAGAGTATATGCCTCTGGATTGCTGTGTAATATAGTAATTTGTCCTACATGAATACTAAATTTTCTAATATTATTTCTCTCATTATAAAAATGTACAGAATTGAAACGGATTTAATCGTTTTAAAATGATGGAAATGGATTTGACAATTGGAAAAAATTAGTAGTCACTTTCGGATTGAAACGGATCTACTCATTTAATATAGTGTGCTTCTGACTGTACCTCTTGGGTGGTGTAGAAAACTGTCATTCTAAATTTCAAACCAATTATACATTTAATAAAACTCTTCTTGTTATACAATCAGGAGAATGAACCTGCAATATAACTGTAATCATAAACGTTAAGATAAGACTTAACCATAAGACTTCATTCTATGTAATACTCCGATTCAATTCGATTTATACATATGATTTTAAAAATTTGTGGTGGGGCATGTGGAAGGGTATGTGGAAAGGAACACGGAGGGACACGTGGAAGAGTATGTAGAAAGACATGTGGAGGGGCAGGTAGAGGGATAAGTGGAGGGGCTAGTGGAGGGGGTGTGGGGGGAGTGGAGGAGGTGGATGTGTGACTGTGTCTCAAAATAACGTTAATTTTGAAACGATTAAACGTTATTTGGTCCACGCGGGGAAGCCTGACACCCCGTATGTAGCGCGTCCCCCGGTTGGCGGCTGGGGGAGTGCTCGCCGAGGCACACACGTTGGAGGATAGAGCAGAAATAAAATATGCTCCGTGGACCAAATCAGGCCGCCGCGTTTGCCGTGTGGTGCGACCCGTGGGCTGCCAAAAGGAGATCCTGGATGGAGAAGCGATCTAACGGTCTCTTCAATACCTACGGTAGCGTGCCGAAGTGACCCGAACCATCTTTGGCTCCCGCTGACAGCAAGACGGGAGGCCGGTTAACCGGCTCGAGCGAGTGCGTGTTATTGTGTGACATCCGCCGAACTCTCCAGAGAGCCGAGCACCTGTGTTCGGGGTGGGAGGCTCGAGAGAGTGGAGGTGGGCTAGTGCGATAGCGCGTGCTATACCCTGACATGATGTACCCAGTCTGGCACCGCCTACAGTCATGTGTTGGGGCCATATCAGCTGCCCCCATAGACGGGGGGATCCAGGGGGTCGGACACATGCCAGAATGAAGAAAAATGCTTATAATATGGGAACCACAAACGAACTCGGGGAAATCCCACAGGAGAACCTGGAAGTTGAAACCTTAAGGGTGCCAACAACACAATACGGTGGATATCCAATCCACAAATCAAGCAGCAGTACCAGTATAGGCAGCGCCATGAGTGCTGCGTCATACCGATATGACAAGAACGCAGCGGTAGGAGAAGAGAGCAAGACCATAAGGGATTGGCTACAAGCCCACGCCAGTCTGCGAGACAAGCTACGGGAGGTGTGTGAAACGGCCAGGGAAATGACCAAAACCCTGCAAAAGCAAAAGGGCGTGAATATCAAGATCAAAGAAGGTTTACCCTTAATAGGATCCATGATGATCGAACCTTTCACGCCTCTTGATCAGATGGAAGATGTCGCGAAGAGGCAGTTCCCCAAACAATCTAGTGAGGACAATGCAAAGCCTCAAAAAACGGTAAAATCATTGAAGAGGGTACGGGCATCATCTGTCGGAGGCGGCGGTACCCCCGCCAAAAACGACCAGAACGATGTAAGTGCTCCCTCCACAAGTAGGGACAGCGAGGGGAACGGCCAGACTTCGCATGGTCAGACACAATGGGAAGTAGCTGCTGGCAGGAAGGCTAAGAAGAAACAGAAGGTAAAGCCGGAGCAGATCCAACCAAAGAAGAGAGAAGAGAAGGCTCCACGTCAGACATTTTGTCTCTGATGAAGACACAGGTAAAGCCGGAAGAGCTAAACACGGTGGTTAAGTTTGTTCGCAAAACAAGAGAAGGCGGCGTTCTGGTCGGGGTGGGCAAAAGCAATGACGAAATGAAGTCATTTCAAAAGGCCATCCAAGAAGCAATCGGACAAGCAGGCACAATTAAGGGCAAGATCTCCAAGACAATACTAGAGATCAGAGACATCGATGGACTTACGACGAAGGAAGAGGTCAACAGTGCTATCACAGCCGCAACAGGCTGCGGCAAAGAAGATGACAAAGTCCATCTATTTGAGCCAAACACAAGAGAGCAGAGGATGGCGGTGGTCGAATTGGACCAGACCATGGCCGCCGCACTGCTCAAAAAGGAAAAGATTCGCACCGGCTAGGTAAACTGCCGAGTGCGGGTGCGAGCGAGCGTCACGCGATGCTACCGTTGCCTTGGCTACGGGCACGTGAAAGCCAAATGCAAAGAGCCTGACAGGAGCACTAGCTGTTGGAAGTGTGGTGCGGGTGGACATAGAGCGGCGGCATGCAATGTGCCGACCCAACAGATAAAGTGTTTTCTTTGCAAAGACGACAAGACGCCTGAGGATAGGACGATACACACTCCAGGCACCGGAGCGTGCGCAGTCTTCCGGACGGCCCTAAACGCAAGCAAGATCCAAAGATAATGGCAAGGATACTCCAAGGAAACCTGCACAGAAGTAGGCTCGCACATGATCTGCTAACCCAACACGTGAGGGAGCAGAAAGTGGATGTCCTATTGATCAGAGAACAATACAAGAACCTAGAACCACCCTTTTGGGTGCCAAACGGCAAAAAAACCGCAGCGGGCGCGGGTTGGCGAATACGGGTACGGGAGAAGACTAGGAAGGATGGGTCGCATAACATTCTTCAGTGTATATCTGTCACCGAACCTAACTGCAGCCGACTTTACAAGGAAACTAGGGGTATTGGAGGACGCTATTAGAGAGGTCCCCGGGGAAATTGTGATCGGGGGCGACTTCAACGCGAGGGCCACAGAATGGGGCATGCCGACGACGAACCAAAGAGGCAGAGCCGTCCTCGAGATGGCAGCCAGGCTGAACTTGATAGTAGCGAACGAGGGTAATACCACTACCTACCGTAGAACAGGCTTTGGGGAATCAATACCGGATGTAACCTTCGCAAGCGAAATGACGACCCGCAACATAAGGGACTGGCACGTCACGGAAGAATATACAGCTAGCGACTACCGGTATATTATATTCAATATCAACGAAGACCGTCAGACCAGTACAAGGAGAAATCACAGTGGAGCGCCAAGATGGAAAACCCGACGCATGAACCGAGAGACACTCGCGATGTTAATTCAAAGCGCGAACCTCCCATCCAACGTGATCCCGCACGAATTAGGCGGACGCGAAAGAGCAGAGACAATAGTAGAGAAAACTACTAATCTGATAACTGAGATCTGCGATGCGACCATGCCCAGGGTGTCTACCAGCCACCAGAGAAGACCAGTGTACTGGTGGACAGACAACATTGTGGAGCTTTTTTTTTTTTTTTACATAGCATTTGGAACTCGAACTCGAAAGTTCATCGCCTCATCTACCCAAGCCTTCCACACTGCCCTATCTTGTGTCAACCCCACCCAAGATGCACCTCTCCGATCGACACCCACCCGTCCTATTTCTACTAGATCCGCTTTTACGTTGTCCTCCCATCTACGTCTAGGTCTACCTAGAGGTCGCGTTACCATCGGCCTGCCCTTCATGACACGCGCTGCCGTACGGTCGTCTCCCATTCTCGCTACGTGCCCTGCCCATCCCAATCTGCGCGATTTTATTATGCTGTTAATATTTGGTGACGCGTACAGATTGTGTAGTCTCCTCCATTCCCCGGTTTCCTCATCTTTCTTCGGCCCGTATATTTTTCGCAAGACTTTATTTTCATATACCCTAAAACGGTTGTCCGCCTGCTTAGTGAGAGCCTACGTTTCGCACCCGTACAGAACCACCGGCAGTATTATTGTCCTGTATATTCTTATTTTAACCTTTTTAGACAACAGCCTCGACTTAACCCATTAAAGCCCATGCTAAGACTGGTTGAGATAGCGACAAACAAACTGTGCTATCCTTTGCATAAGTGAAAAATAAAATATACGTATTTTTTCTTATGTCATTTGCAATTGTTTATAACAAATTATTTAAACAAATTACAAAAAAATTTATAATTTTCAAAATCTGAATGCGGGAATCGATTCTGGAGGTAAAATCGAGACGAAAACCTATATAACACTTTTTTGTCAGAGTTCAATTTGTTAGTGTAATGTAGGAATAAACAATTGCATGTTGGGGAGAAAAAGTGACCATGTCAAGTCCCAAGCAAAATCTATCTGGAATAGCAAAAAACAAACTGTGCCATCCTTTGCATAGCTGAAAAATAAAATATACGTATTTTTCTTATGTCATTTGCAATTGTTTATAACAAATTATTTAAACAAATTACAAAAAAATTCATAATTTTCAACCGTTAGCCCGCCACACAAACGTGATCTCTAACACGGAAGGATTTGCGAAATGAATAAACTTATCCAATTACAGTATAAGATCTCAAAATTTATCAGTAAAAAATACTGATATGATTCCACATACCATGCAAGAGAATGAAAACACTTATTTGTCAATAGTTTATTTCTACATAAAGATAACAAATTGAACTCTGACAAAAAAGTGTTATATAGGTTTTCGTCTCGATTTTACCTCCAGAATCGATTCCCGCATTCAGATTTTGAAAATTATGAATTTTTTTGTAATTTGTTTAAATAATTTGTTATAAACAATTACAAATGACATAAGAAAAAATACGTATATTTTATTTTTCACTTATGCAAAGGATGGAACAGTTTGTTTTTTGCTATTCCAGATAGATTTTGCTTGGGACTTGACATGGTCACTTTTTCTCCCCAACATGCAATTGTTTATTCCTACATTACACTAACAAATTGAACTCTGACAAAAAAGCGTTATATAGGTTTTCGTCTCGATTTTACCTCCAGAATCGATTCCCGCATTCAGATTTTGAAAATTATGAATTTTTTTGTAATTTGTTTAAATAATTTGTTATGAACAATTACAAATGACATAAGAAAAAATACGTATATTCTATTTTTCACTTATGCAAAGGATAGCACAGTTTGTTTGTCGCTATCTCAACCAGTCTTAGCATGGGCTTTAATGGAAGTAAATTACTCACGGCGTAGAAGCAAGCATTACCCGAATGGAGTCTCTTAATTATTTCGACATTAATCTCGTTTCTATCATTTATGGTCGTACCCAGATACCTGAATTCGCTAACCTTTTCAAAAGTAAAATTCCGAACTCTGAGATCTTCATCCCCTCTGCAGATGCCTAGCTTATCCACAATCATATACTTTGTTTTTGATTCACTCACTTCTAACCCTGTATACTCCACCGCTTTTATGAGGATTTCCGCGTTTCTTGCTACCGTTTCGCTACAATCCCCCAGTATATCCAAATCATCTGCGTAGCCTAGTATCTGCGTTGTTCCATTAAGCGTTGTGCCCATCTGGCTAACCTGCATTTTTCTAACGGCATACTCTAACGTTAAGTTGAACAGCACCGTAGAGAGCCGATCCCCTTGTTTTAAACCATCGCGTATCATGAAGGGTTCTGATACATTACCGCCTACTCGGACCTTTCCCGTGCTTCCGTTCAGACATATTTGAATTAATCTCACGAGTTTTTTCGGTACACCGAGAAGTACTAGAATTTGATACATTTTGCTTCGCTTAATTGAGTCGTACGCTTTTTTAAAATCTATAAATAGTTGGTGTATGGTTTCGCAAAATTCCCATTTTTTCTCTAACAACTGTCTTATGGTAAACATCTGATCGCTCGTCGATCTGTTGCGCCGAAATCCGCACTGATAATCTCCTACTATATCTTCTGCGAATGGAGTGAGTCTAGCTTGTATTACGTTTGACAGAACTTTGTAGCACGTTGCTAAAAGTGAAATACCCCTATAGTTATTGCAGTATGTCTTATCCCCCTTTTTAAAAATCGGTATAATGATAGATTCCTTCCAATTTTCGGGTATTGTTTCATTTTTCCAGATGGCACATACTAGTTTATAGATTTTGAAAGTGAGCTCGACGCCCCCATATTTGAGTAACTCAGCTGGTATAGAGTCATTTCCCGCGGCTTTGTTGTTTTTTAGTTTTTTAATCGCGGCCTCTACTTCTTGGTAGCTCGGTTCCTCCACGTGGGGTTCAGCAGTGTGAATTTCGTCCCCTAATTCTTCGCTATTTTCGTGCACGTTTAATAATTTATCGAAATAATTTTTCCACAGCGACAGTAATTCGTTGTCATTTGTTACGAGGTCCCC
Organism: Nasonia vitripennis; assembly: GCF_009193385.2. Taxonomy (NCBI): domain Eukaryota; kingdom Metazoa; phylum Arthropoda; class Insecta; order Hymenoptera; family Pteromalidae; genus Nasonia; species Nasonia vitripennis. Next base: position 210,737 of record NW_022279599.1, read on the forward strand.
GTTTTCGTCCTTCATCAATTGCGCTCTACTCCTAAAACCCTTTCTGATGGCGTTAATCCCTCTGTACATTTCGCGGGGGTTATTTTCCTTACTGTTAGCTTCTATTCTCCTAATGAGATTCTTTTGATACTCCCGCTTCTTATTTCTGTAGATCGCGCTCGTCTGTTTCCTTACGTTAGAATGCTCTTCTACGGTCCTATCGCTTCTATTTTGTAAGCTATCTAATTTAGCCTTTTTGCGCCTTTCAAACCAGAGTTCGCACTCTTCGTCAAACCATGGTTTGCTCTTTGGCTTTTTCTTCTTACCCAGTACTTTGTTCGCGGCCTCTTTTACCGTTTTTTCGATGTCCCCCCATAAGCTATTCGGTTCGTCATTCCCCTCCGGCGATGTGTTTGCTTCTTCAAGTGCCTGAAACCTGTTATTAATTTCTATCTGGTACCTAATTCGCTCTGTTCTATCTCGTAGTTTCTCAATATCGAAGCTTTCTACCTTGTTTGCTCGCTTACTATTTTGATTCGCTACTAGTCTAGCTCTTAATTTGGCTACTACTAAGAAGTGGTCCGAGTCGCTATCTGCCCCTCTGTAAGCCCTTACGTCAAGAACATTAGTATGACGTCTTTTTTCAATGAGGAAATGATCAATTTGGTTCTGTGTGGCCCCGTCCGGCGATGTCCACGTTGCCTTGTGTATGTTCTTGTGCTTAAAACACGTAGTTTTGATTATAAGATCTTTTGCCGCCGCGAAATTTATGACCCTAATACCGTTATCATTGCTGGCTTCGTGCAGGCTTTCCTTACCTATAGTAGGCCTAAACATTTCCTCCCTACCTATTTTAGCATTGAAATCGCCTAATACTATTCTTGTGTCGTAAGACGCGAACTGGTCGATTACCTGCTCTAAAGTTTCGTAATAGAGATCCTTAGCTTCTTCTTCTTTGTCCTCCGTAGGACAGTGTACATTAATAAATACATATCTATACCATTCACCTTCGATAATGATGTACTAGAGCCTATCATTGACGGATTTGAAACTTTTAACCGAATGTATGATGTTTTTGCTTACGAGAAATCCGGTGCCCCACTCCCGGCCCCATACAGGTACGTGAAGTTACCCGATGCTAGTACTCCGCCATCTGGCCACCGCGATTCCTGTATTGCTACCAAATCTAGATTGTACCTATCAGCTTCCTTTACGAGTTCTTTAAACGCACCTGCTCTGTATAGACTGCGAACATTTCAAGTTCCGACCCTTAAGTCCCTTTTGGTTCGGATTTGATTTTTTTGAGCCATGATGTTATGTTAAACCCGCGCGCTTCGGATCCTGTTCCGATCGCAGGTGAGTCCACCGTTCTAGAGGTGATAACCCCCATACCTCTCTAGAACTAAGTATGAGAGCTTTCCGATTTTGACGAGGACAGTGTAAATTCGTCGTCAGACACACTACGGTTTCATTCTCGCATCCTAACGCCCCCCTGCAAGGCAGCGCGCCTTCGCTGGCATCGTTACCGCGTAAGACCAAGTGACGAATCATTCTACACATCCCCTTTCGGGGCAGTTGTCATCGCTCCCGCATCCTTCTCGGCAGCAGGATGTTTGCCCATTTGTGTAATGTGTGATGAAAGAGATAGATTGAGAGATAAGAGATAATGTGAAGTGTTTTTGTTGTTGTGGTGCTTGCGTAGTGTTTCTAGATGAATGCGTTCGACAGTGTGGGCTCATCACACCCACGCCTGTTCCTATCGGCTGTCCGCGGCTGCTTATTCAATTTATTCGCAGCTAACCTCTTTCTCAGGGGCTGTTCCTCTATCCACAACCTAAGGACGCGCTGTGTAGTGGTGATAGGCACCCACCCGTCCGATCTGGACGACAACGCCCAAGACCCGCTTAGGGTAGCGGCATTGTAACAGCGACATTGCGGAGCTTAGGAAAGAAAATTTCTACTCTAGAAGAAGGGCTCAAAGAGCCTGGAAGCAGAAAAGACTTGAAGCCGGAGACCTTTCCAAAAGACAGGACGAATCGCAAAAAATTCTCAGAGATGCGATAAAAGAGAGCAAGCACTGCTGCTGGACGAAGATCATCGACGACGTCGAGAAAGATCCATTCGGCGATGGATACGCGATTGTTACACAAAAGATGGGCGAAATGAAACGCATGGAATCCATGGAAGCTGAAACAATGGAAAAAGTAATCGATGGGCTGTTCCCCACACATTCCATCAGACCCCAGACAGAAGCGGTGGAAATACCGGCAGACGAGATACCTCTTTTTACAGAAGGCGAACTCATCGCGGCAACTTCGTCCCTTAAGAGTGGCAGAGCACCGGGACTGGATGGCATCCCTGCGGAAATGCTCAGGATCGTCGCGTCGCAACGACCTGAGCTGCTCTTGGAGATGTACAACCAGTGCCTGGTGCAGGGAGTTTTTAGCTCGCGGTGGAAAAGAGCGAGACTTGTACTGATTGAAAAACCGAAAAAAGAAGCGGATACGGATACTTCCTATAGGCCACTGAGTCTTTTAGACACAATGGGAAAGACGGGGGAAGCACTGGTAAAACCGCGAATACTAAGTGCTGTACGCAAAGTAGGAGACCTTTTCGATAAACAGTATGGCTTTAGAAAAGGACGATCCACCATAGGGGCCGTTAGAGAGGTAACAGACACGGTAAAGAAAGTAGAGGAAGTTAGATACGCGACTAGAGACATCGTGATTCTGGTAACGTTAGACGTAAAAAACGCGTTCAACTCGGCAAGATGGACCGACATACAGCGATGAAATTGAATTTAAGAGGCTCCGCGCCGTTTGTATCCGGATGTCGAGATCTCGGTACCGGGATTATGTTCAATCTGTGGAAACCGGCCTTAGGTCCAACATAAACGCGTTCTGGTCATTTGTCAAGGGTTTAAAGGGCGAGGCTGTTATTCCAGTTACAACGTATCTTGATGATTTAAAGGCTGAATCGGAGCCTGAAACGGTTAACTTGTTCTCCTCCCATTTCAATTCAGTTTATAACTGTAGTCCAACTAGCCCTTTGAATCGTCTTTTTGATTCGCACGAGCTTATTTCCAATGTAAGTGTTTTGGCGGAGGATCTGCGCCCTATCGTCCGTGAGTTGAAATGCACGGCGAACCCTGGTCCGGACAATGTACCTAATGTTTTTGTTAAGCGCTGCTGGCCAGTCTTGGAGAGGCCCATAGTCGATATTTTTAACAAGATGTTGGCTAATGGGTATTTTCCTAAGGCGTGGAAGCGTTCTTATATTTTCCGGTGTTTAAACACGGCGATAGACACGATGTCAAAAATTATAGGCCTATTTCTCTCATCAGCTGCATTCCGAAGCTTTTCGATGCGTTTTTGACTGACGTATTGTCCCAGCGACTACTTTGTAAGATCACTGCTCTGCAGCACGGCTTTCTGCCTGGCCGATCGACCTTAACTAACCTATTAATTTTTAATGACTTTTTCTCTGATGCCCTTGAGAACTCGGTTCAAGTGGACTCTATCTATGTGGATTTCTCTAAGGCTTTCGATAGAGTTGATCATGGCAGGTTGCTGGCTAAGCTGTGGAACTTTGGTGTTCGAGGTTCCATATTTGATCTATTGTCATCTTATCTTTCGAACCGCTATCAGTCAGTCAGAATAAATAATAGTGTGTCTCCAGCTATCTTGGTGTCGTGTGTCGTACCTCAGGGCTCTCACCTGGGTCCTTTATTGTTTTGCATCTATATTGATGATCTTGTGAAGCAATTTCGCTTCGCGAATGCCCTGTTGTACGCTGACGATGTCAAGATTTTTATGCGTATTCATTCGGAAGATGATGTGGAAAGACTGAGGGCTGATCTTAATACTTTGGGCGGTTGGGCGTGCGAAAATGGCCTGGTTATAAACGCGGCCAACAGCCAGGTTGTGTCATTTTATAGGGGCAAGACGCAACTACAGTTCCAGTACGAGCTTGACGGATCGGTTATTGCCCGCACGGAGGTGGTTAGGGACTTGGGGATTTTATTTGACTCGCGCTTAACCTTCGGACCTCATGTTGATTACGTGGTCTCTAGGTGTCGTGGGCTGATCGGATTTGTGAAGAGAACTACTCGTGACTTTTCCAACATATCCGCTATTCTTTATCTTTATAATACTCTGGTCATGCCTACTTTCACTTATTGTTGTCAAATTTGGTCTCCATACACTCAAATTGCTATTAACCATTTAGATTCCGTTCAACATAAATTCATTCATTACTTGGCCTACAGGTCCGGCCAGCCCATGGCGCCTATTGATCACGATTATTCACTCATTGCGACATCGTTGGGTATTCCTTCGATACAGTCAGTGCATCGGTACCATGATGGTCTTCTTACGTTTAAACTTTTGCGTAAATTTATGATTTGTCATATGATTTGTCGTATCACTGTCATTGAGCAATTGTCGGAATTTTAAGTGAATCTCAAATCATTTGTATCGGCATTTAGTTAGGTAACTTGGTTTATATTATCTTGTTGTTTTATATTGTTCGTTCTATTCAATATTTTATGTACATGAATTCTATATTTTTGTAAGGGCATTCTTGCCCGTTGATTTATAAATAAACAAATAAACAAATAAACATACTATGCGTCTTACGGAAGATTATCTGAGGGACCGGGTTATCGAGTATGACACGAAAGAAGGGCGCAGAAGAAGCCCTATAACTGCAGGAGTTGCGCAGGGTTCGATCTTGGGGCCAGACTTCTGGGGTATCTTGTACGATGGGCTTCTGAAACTCGAAATGCCGGGGGACGTGATGCTCGTTGGATACGCCGACGACGTGGCGGCGGTTATAACAGCACGGAATGTGGGCATCGCGCAAGCGAAGTTAAACGCGATCATGAGCAGAGTGCTATGGTGGATGGCGAACCATGGATTGACTTTAGCACTTGATAAGACCGAAATTGTCCTATTGACAGGAAAGCGGATACCGACCATCATACCCATGAAGGTAGGCAGCGAGTCTATAACGACGAAACCATCAGCCAAGTATCTAGGAATAACTCTAGACACGAAGTTGAACTACGGGGAGCACCTAGATCGCGTCTGTAAAAAAGCCACGACTAGAATAGCGCAACGTAGCCGACTCATGGATATCGTCCGTGGGCCTAGGCCAACAGTTAGGCGGCTACTCATGGCGACCACTTACTCTATCCTGTTATATGGAGCAGAGGTGTGGGCCGACGCTATGATTATGAATAAGTATCGGAAAAAGATTATGGCGGTACAGCGAAGGGGGGCCCTTAGAATAGCATGCTCCTACCGGTCGGTCGCGGCCGAGGCATCGATGGTAATCACGGGGGTAATCCCCGTAGATCTTCTTGCGATTGAACGCAAGCGGATCTACGAGGCTCGTTTAGCGTCGAATAGCGCCTCAATTGCCGCGGAAGAAAGAGAAATAACAATGCGCAATTGGCAGACTAGGTGGACCGATTGTCCAAAGGCTAGATGGACTAGGATTCTTATAAAAGATGTGGGCCCGTGGGTGGACAGGAAATGGGGGGGAGGTCAACTTTTACCTTACCCAGTTTTTCTCCGGTTACGGATACTTTAGGAGCTACCTGTTCGCGATGAACAGGGTGGCAACACCAGAGCGTAAGTACTGCGGTGACGAATGGGACGACGTGAGACACACGTTTTTTGACTGCCCTCATTGGGCTGAAAAGCGTAGAGCACTGGAGCTGACGATAGGGGCGTTCACGCCCAAGACTGTAGTTGAAACGATGCTTGACAGCAAGCAGAACTGGGACGAGATAACGGCGTACGTGGAGACGGTTCTCCGCGCGAAAAACAATGACGGTTGTTTACAAGACTAGTTGACGGCTAGCACAACTTAAGACAGGTGACCCCCCGAAGGAATGCGAAAGCGGTTACCGGGGGGGTTTTTCGCGGCTCTACGAGAGGTGGAGTTTTAGTGAGTATGCCTGGCGTTGTCCCGCGCCAGGAGAGTCTCAGACACGGGGAGCCTCGCACGGCTCCTGTCATGGTGCATTAAGCATTTCTCCAACTCTCCGGATAAACAAAAAAAAAAAAAAAAAACGTTATTTGGTGGAGAGGATGTGGAGGGGGTGGAGGGAATTTTCAAAACAAATTACGCTTACAACTATATAGAGAATATATATTAAACAAAAGTATATATTTTGGATCTTAAAAGATCCTTACAACAACAGAACACTGTCTACGGATGAGTGCACCAGGTATCGATCAAAATTACTAGTAAATATCTAGCACATCTCGTAGTAGTATACCAGTCTCACAATGGCCTCAGCTTGACTGGAAATTGTCCACGGAGAGGTGTCAGGATGATCTTCAGGATGGTGGGAGATCGTCTACAAAGAAGTGCACCAGGTATGTGTACTATAAAAAAAACCGAAGCATCGACTTAGTTCCCGAAACACATTATTTTATATTTATGCATATCACATTAGTTGTATTGATTATCCTCATCATTATCTAAAAACATGCGCCTCAGTATGGCCTTTCTTAGTTCTTGAATCTGGTTTTCATTAAAAATAAAAATTTTTTTTTTTCATTTATCTATTACTGTTTTTTTTTTATTATCTATTACTATTAAAAGAAAATCATAATTAAAGAAAATTATTCTTCTACAGAAGTAAATAAATATTAATTTTTCGACAGCTGAAAATGTAAGAGCATCCTTTTTACATTTTTCGATATGAATTTTATTATATTTTAAAGTGTCAAATTATATTCAAATAAAAATTCAAATACCAAAAATACCAATATTAATAAAAAGACTATCCAAATTTTATAAATAAAATATAGTCACTATCGAAATTTAACCGAGCAAGCGTTGGGAAGCAAAGTGACTATTGCTATTTTATAATTATCAGCTTTTATGAAAATATTAGACAAGATAAAATGTTGGCAAATCATTGAAGAAACTGCCAAGCGTTAGCAATACGCCGATAAAGAAACGTTAATGAATTTCACTTAATCAGTCTAAAAAAGTTCAAGTATCAATGTTTAATAGTTAACATTAAATCAGCCTCCTAGTGGTTATCAAAAAATAATATACACTTGCCGTCCTGTCGTCTCATAATCCATTGATGAAACACTGGAATTATTAGTTTTTAGGTATAAATGTCTTAAATGATGTAAATTCAATTTATAGTATATATTCTCATTTTTATCTTACAAATGTCTTCAAGCAAAAAATTACAATGCGTTTTGTCTCATATCCGTTCTTTAGATTTATCAGTGAGGCATTAAAGATTTTCTTGCATAACGTTTTTCACTCTTAATGGGCACTTTGAAAATCATATTTTCCCTTCAAAATCATTCTAGATGAATTAATAGGCTAAATATTCATCATTCAACATTTACTGAAACTGTGAAAACTGTAATTCTGTCTGTTATGCTATTCTGCTGTATGACATAGCAGAAAGCCTCTACAATACGCGTCACGTACTTCTATTATGCCTGTGCGTGGCCTGAACCGTACGCGCTTGCGCAAAAAAGAGAACTTCTGCTACTCGGGTTTCAGCGTAGAAACTATGCATATTTCTCGACGGATTCTGGGTTTCATTTCGAGTCGCTAGGGAACGGGCCAGAACTTATCGGCCATTTGCTACCAGGGTTAATACGAGGTAAAAACACTGTATTTCTTTTTTTACTTTCACTAAATATTTCAGCACAAATAGTATATTCTAAAATTTTATTAATTTTTAACCGTGTTGCATTTCAAAGACCATCATTTAAATTAATATTACGTAATAAAATAATAATTGGTCCAACTTTTAATTTCAATTTGTATGGTGTTAAGCCATTTGGTGTTATAAGAAATTTAAAAATTCTACTGGTTAAGAAGCTTCTAAATTTTGATGGTATTATCATCTTCTGCGGAATCTATACTAATATATTCTTTTACTTTACCTTCCATTTTTGATAAAATTTCATTGTTAATACTAAGTACATCTACATTTTTTGGTGCTATAATATAACTTTTTCATTAAAATTATTTCCATAAATTTCATTAATAATATTGTTAATACATAAAATTTCTTCTGGTATTTCTACTACTTCGTTATTATTTTTGAATACTTGAATATATTCCATCACCAACATTTAATAGCCATTGTTTGACGCCAATGTCATTTTGTTTAGTCCTAAATTATCTTTTAAAGTCATACCCTAGCAAAAATGATAAATGTGAAAAATTGTTATAAATCGTGTGCAAACTTAAACATTGTAACGTAATTGTATACAATTGTGAAAAACTAAAAAAAGCTTCAAGTTTTGGAACAAGAAAAAAAATTAATTTTCTTCTTGTTCCAAAACTTGAAGCTTTTTTTTTAGTTTTTCACAATCACTAATAAGAGAAGAAGCATTAAAATTACTTATCAGCTATCTATCTGATAGGAAACAATGTGTAAAAATATGTAACTGCAACAGTGAGTACAAAGAAATTACGATAGGGGTTCCACAAGGAACCATACTTGGCCCTTTGTTTTTTATATTATAAGTTAATGGCCTATTGATAGACATGCAAAATGAAACTATATTATTTTACGCAGATGACATAGTTATCATATCATTCAATGCCGACAACCCGGAGCCCTGGGTTGTCGGCATTGAAAGGCGTCCTTCGCTGAACATTCTCGGGTACCGGATGTGCCAAGACGTCGGTACCGCGGTACCGAGGATGCGGTTGAAGGTGACGCTGCGTGGTGGACTGCTGCTGCCAGGTCGACGATCAGCTATGCTGCGTCGTCGTCGGGAGGAAGCTCTGCTGCTGGCAGGCACGACTTGCTGGATGCAGCGAAGCCGCTCGGCGATGAGCGTACTGGACGACAGCGATCGGCTGCTTGCGATGGCTGCAGGGTCCGGAGCAATGAGCTCGTCGGCGATGTTGTCAGCGAGTCGTTGGCCCAGCGATGTACGGGACTACGCGGCGTCTGTCGCTGCGAGCGAGGTGTGCGGCTGCTCGCTGTGCCACGCGAGACGCGAAGAGCTGCGAGGCTGCTGATGATGCTGCGTTGGGCGTTGTTGAGCCTCGAGCAGCTTAGAGACTAACTTTTAGACCCCACGCCAATCAATGAACGTCGCGTTGCCGCTGCTGAACGGGCTGGGTGCTCTGGGTTCCAACTCGTCAGCGCCGTTTCGTCGGCGGCCCACTGAACTCCTCCTCGTGGCGTTGGCATGGTCCTCAGCCTGATGGTCTGGTCTGGAGCCGCGCCCTTAGGGATGAGCGGCTCCGACGGCTGGCCGGCTTTCGTGGCTCCTGGCCAAGTGTGATCGCTACCAGAGTCGGGAGTCGAGAGAGCGAGTTGCGCTTTTCTCTGCTGATCAATAGTCCTTCCTCGATCGATTCGGGGCCCTTTGGATTGCTTCGTGCGAATCCGGCTCTCCTATCTCGTTCTCTCTTGTTTCGTGTTCATTAGTCAGCGTCGGCTATTGTCGCGCTGCTTTCCTTCCCCCCCCCCCTCTCTCTCTCTCTCCTATTCTACTTCTATGCTTCGATTGATTGATTGATTGTTATTTATCGTATTATGAGAAAGATCGTTTTCTTTCCTCATACTCTTGAAATAGGACAAAAATGACCTTGGATTATAATTAATATTGGATTCTACTGACGCAATATATTCACGATACTTAATTCTAGACAGTCGAATACATTTGGCTCTTAGTTTTTTTAAATAAATATGATCAGAGGTTAGTCTCGACTGCTTGAAATCACAATGAGCTTTTTTCTTGTCTTTTATTAGATTAACTCTAAATTCTACCAATGTGGATAAGATACTGGTTTTGGAGATTTAAGAAATACATATTAAGTGATAATGTTATTAATTAATTTAGAGAATCTAGTTGCACATTCATTGGTATCATGATTTTCAAACAGACCTTCCCAATCAATAGTCTCAAACTTTGAATTGATAGTGTCATAATTAGCTTTATAAAAGTTTCTAAATTTACAAACACTATTGTCCCGGCCATCATAATTAGTATAAAATAGATGCGCTTTATGATGCTGATCGGTGGAAAGAAGTTGGTCACAGCCAATTGAAACTTGCAATGTCCCCTTCTCAGCAAAAAACATGTAATTTGCCTGGTAATACGTATTAAAAATATGTACTGATTTGGGACTGACTATTAAAATATATTAAATATATTAAATATAAATATAAGTATTTGATGTGGCCATAAATGGTGTTATTATCCTTATGGTACTTCCATTTATGGCCACATCAAATACTTATATTTATATTTAATATATTTAAAATAGTCAGTCCCAAATCAGTACATATTTTTAATACGTATTACCAGGCAAATTACATGTTTTTAGTATGTACTAAAGATACATACAAAAAATTTGTATTTATTTTTAACAGGGTTGGCACAAACAACGCACTCCGATTTTCGAACTCAAATTTCATAAAAAATTTAATAATCGTGAACCAAAAATAAACATAAAATAAATAAATTCTTAATGACTCGAAAAGACAGTTAATGCGTTGCACCACCTGGTGATATTTTCTATTAATAATTAATATAATAATTAATATTTAACATAAAAATTTATGTTAAAAATTAAAATAATAACTACTACTTTTTCCAATTTCAATTTGCGTGGTAATGGACCAAAATAAATATTTCATTAAAATTTTTGTTCAGAACGTTATTTGTTATTAATAGTATTTACTTATTTAAGCTTTAAATCCTAGCGTTTTATTCAGTTTTATAATTTTTAAAATAGTTTATATTCCAAAATATTACTAGAAAAAAATTTTAAAGTAATAAAAATACGACATTGGTTTTAAACAATGTATATTAAATATTAATGAAAGAAAACTACCAATAAGTTAGAAAACTCGAGAATACTAATTATTGTAAAAATATCAAAATAATTTTTGCACTAACAATACTTAAAAATGTATTTTGTATATTTTTTATTTACTTAACGTACAAAACATTTTTATAGTTTATTTAATTACGTTTGGCAGCATTCAACAATGCCAAAAAATAGAAATTTAAATTATTCTTCATATTATACATAATGATTTTTAAAACAATAGATACAAACCAAGTGAGCGTTAGCAATTGAGGTATGGCATGCTAGTTTTAATGAAAATTTTAACACATGTGTATTATTATTGTGACATTATCACCAGTATATTTTAATAAAAATTTTAACACATGTGTAAATGTTTATAGCAAATTATTCCCAATTATAAGACGGTTTTTATACTGGAATTTGTGGTTATCATATAATTATGTTTCTTACAAATAACTTACAATAAGATACCAAGAGCAGAGCAGCATAGCTTCATGAATTATTATGTCGAAATTAGAGGCAGATTGGACTTTTAGTTTCTCTCTGGTATTGGAAAAATGAAATGTTCTGTGGTAGCGTTGTCAAGCTTTAGATACAGCCACCCCTTAAGTAGTTAATAACTTTCTTTTGGCACGCATAAGTACTACTACTCATATTAATTTACTCTAGATGCATTTACATATTATAAAATGATGAGACAGCAAAGCATGTGTTATTTTTTGATAACCACTGCTGATAACAAACACAAATTAAATTCAAAATTTTAAATTTCATTATAATATCTATGGACCAGAAAGTTCATCATTTTTAGACTTCACAACAAGCGGTCATCACTTATTCTAAGAGAGAATTCTGCTGTGTAGGTATAGCTTTCTAAATAAAACTTACAATAAAAAACTAAGAGTTGACCAGTGTAATGCTGAGAACAATGTATCTTACTATTAACATAAGAGGTCGATTTGACTTTTATTTATTTTTTTGGCATTAGAAATACATGCGGGTGTTTAAAAACTACAGATAACCTCAAAATATCTTTATTTCACCAAATAACGTTAATATAAATGGGTTATAATTAATATAAAGAACTGGCCAGTGTAAAATTAAGTTCAAAGAATCATTTTAGCAAAACTAGAAGTCAATTAGACTTTTATTTTTTTTTGGCATTGGAAATATGAAATGTCCCGTGGTGGCATTGCAAAGCTTTAGCTCCGGCGACCCTTTAATTTCTTTAGTTTCTTCTTAATTTTGTCTCTGGGCCTTGTGAACTTCTAATCAACGAATATAGACTTGGTTTAGGAGGACGGTCAATATTGGTGCCGGAGTCCCATTTTGAAATTCACGTAGAGCCTATACTACACTATAGCTGTCCCCCAAGACTGCATAGGAGAGACCTATAACACACTATACCTGTCCCCCCAAGTTTTTGTCTCTTTAATTTAACTCCTGACCGTTCTTCTATACCAAGTCTATATTTGTTGTTCTAATATACCTCTCAGCAGTGGCTGTAATTAGGCAAACCTTATTACTAATTGAACATATTATACATATACATACACCAAACTTAAAACTAAGTCATTTAAGCCATTTTGAACTATAATTGGTTATACTTGTATGATATTACCTTGTATTTTATAAAAAAGTTTCTTTTACATTACACGTTACCTACAGTTGAATAATTGTTTCGTTTTTAATTTAGGAATCAACATGTAGTTGTTTTGAGATAAATAAATAAATATTATAATTGCATGTGAAAATTTGAAAATCTAAAAAGTGATTATTATATGTAAGTATATAACCACCCGGCTTTTATTTTGGAGTCTTTTATAATTATAGTATATTGTCAAGTTATTTTTCATTTATTTTTATTGTATATATTAATAAATAGTCATGATACCTCTGCTGCAATGCAACTGAGGTATTTCAACATAGATACCTATAAAAATGTTTTACTATAAATATATATTCGGAAAGTTAAATTATGTTATAATTATGTAACAGACATAATATTGAATGCCGCTCTGAAGAATAGTAATATAGTACAGGTATCTGCTACTATATAACGCAGATATTATTTTTAATAACATTTACAATGCTTAATAATTTGGATTTTAATCAAACTAATAATCAAAAATGTTGTTCCTTTTTTTGTTTCATAATTGTATTGTTTACAAGGTACAACCATTAAACGATAATTAAATTGAAAATTCAAAAACTGTAATAAGCTGCTTAAATATTCTACTAATATATGCATACGAAAATAATTATAAATGTCTTTCAAGATTAATAAAGTTCAAGATGTCACATACCGAAAATATAAAGTTCGATACATTTGATGTGCTTCGTAATAATCACCAGCATTAATAGAACTTTCTAATTTTGATAAAATTCTTTTTAATCCACAATTGCTGTGGCCTTCCATATTTTATTTGTTAAAATTGCTTGATGTATTATTATTATTTATTTATTTAATTAAACAAGGATGTTGCTAAACGTCCGACAGATGAGAAAAACAAGGTACACAACAAAAGAGATAGGGAAAAAACACCTATATATTAGATAAAATGAATAATTATTTTTCAACACAAAAATGACGAAAATATAAATTCAATCCGTGATAAACAAGTAACTTAAGTAGTTTAACCTAAAACTGTTGGATAAACTGTCATGCATAGACATAAGAGAGATAGACTGCGTGTGTAGGTTAGCATAAGTGGCACCCTGTTAGAGAAAGACAGACTCTCTTATGTCAATGTGTAAGACAAAGACACCATACCTTCTATTAATGCTTGGTATATGGAAAGAAGGTATGTTGTCTTTCTCTAATAGGGTGCCACTTTTGCAAACCTACACACGCAGTCTATCTCTCTTATGTCTATGCTGTCATGTGTCATACATATGGAGGTTAGAGCAGAGATTAGAGGAGAAATTGCCGATGCCGTGTTAAAAATGCGTGGCGAATTCGATCATGACGCCACTTGCGGCCTGCGATCGAACTATACGCATCTAGAAAAAGAGCGTAGGGGAAGTATACTCATCCAGCGGCAGTGGAGGAGAAGGGAGAGACGATATATATTCTTAGGTCCACCGCGCCTGACGCGGCGGAGGAAAAGTGACAAACGGCGACTGTCGAATTTGCGCATCCATACCTCGCGGTAGTTCAACCAACACCAAATAACTATTCGGGCATATTATTGGACTAAAAATAATGTTTAAACAACAACATAAGTGTACAAAAATTAGAATCTAAAACTTTTGAAAACTTCAATTTTTTAGAGGGATTATGGTTAAACCGACACAAACAAGTTAAGCTTAAGCTTAAACAAAGCTAAATTAAACTAATAAGCCACCCCATCCTCCCGATAAACATATGCTACTTTCAGTTTTCATATGCCAACGACGATCGTGGCGGCGCGGTCTACGTTGTTGTTTGGTATTCTTATGCACTCGGGTTCGAGTCCAAGTCTCAGCAAATTTTTTTTTTCTACTTGCTGATAAAATATATAGTATACAATAATAACGCAATATGCCATTCTACTTCTGCAATTATATTCCAATTTAGGTATGTATACGGTACAGAGGGGACCTGCAATGTATAACTACCATTAGTTATAGTGTTTTATGTAAAGAAAAAATACAATTTTAAATACATTTAAATTATCTTATTAGTACGATAACGTTTTATTAATTACATTGATATTAAAAAAAAAATTATTAATTTGTATTCCTAAAATTCAAGAAGTTTCATTCTATACTTTTTTTTCATAAACGATTAAGAAGTAAATTATACCTATATTTATTGCAGGCCCACGGTATACTTACCTAAATTGAAATATAATTGCAGAAGCAGAATAGCACCTAGAAGTTGGCACCCGAAATTAATTATCAACAATATGAATGGCATATTGCGTTATTATTGTATACTGTATATTTTATCAGCAAGTAGAAAAAAAAAAGATTTGCTGAGACTCGGACTCGAACCCGAGTGCATAAGAATACCAAGCAACAACGTAGATCGCGCCGCCACAATCATCGTTGATGGAGAAAAACTGAAAGTAGCATATCTTTATCGGGAGGCTGGGGTGGCTTGTTAGCTTAATTTAGCTTTGTTTAAGCTTAAGCTTAACGTGTTTGTGTCAGTTTAACCATAATCCGTCTAAAAAATTAAAGTTTTTAATTATGAGGGTTGATTTCATAAAGACGATCATGGCCACTGACATCAAGGGCTTAGAGTTTAGTCTGTAATAGAGTTTATCGGTGATTGTTTATAAATATATCATTGTTTATGAATCATATTCATCGCGTAAGCCCGAATCCTTGACAGTTACCGCCGCTTATGTAATTTCTCCTCTATGCTCTGCCGCGCCGCGATGTGATTGTGTACTCTCTACTTCCCTCTTCGCCGCTGCTGCTGGTGGGGAAGCTAGTTGCGTACGGCCGCCCCTACTTCTCCTCCGCTGCTTCTAGATGCGTATAGTTCGGAGCGAAAACCGCAGGGCGGCGATAGCTTACGACTGCATATCGCACGGCACGCTTTCGCCCATGCTCATCGGCGATCTCTCCTCTAATCTCTGGTTAGAGTACAAAGTTATACTACAAAACAGGAGAGGAAACGGGATAGGATAGGATTTTTCGTCTGCATGCTAATCTCAGGCAGCTTCAAAGCGGACGCATAGATACCCTGGTAAAAATAACTTATTAAATCCGATTCGAAAGATAATAGGGTTTCATTGGATTTCTTAATCGGAAATTATCGAATTAAAACCTATTTAATCGATTAAAATCTATTTAATCTGATTATAAGTTTTAGTCGGTCTTAATCGAATTTAAACAGTTGTGTTTTTAAATAAAATGTTATATTTGTTGAAAAATACAACTGATTGAATCCGATTAAAACCGACTAAAAGTTATAATCAGATTAAATAGATTTTAATCGATTAAATTGGTTTTAATTGAATAATTTCCGATTAAGAAATCCAATTACAACCTATTACCTTTTGAATCGGATTTAATAAGTTATTTTTACCAGGGTAGTTTCTAAATGCGCTACAAAAGGTAGAAATTTGTTGCTAGACTTTGTTGTACATTGCAAGGGTTGGCAAAACTGATCGCCGAAAGTGTAGAAAACGCACTCAGTGGCTAACTTCAGACCGCATAGACAAACCGTAGTAGAGATTCTACACTCGTGAGATTGTCACCCTCGCTCGGTGCAGAGCTTCGAGGATTTAAAAGTAGCTCTCCTCGGCCAACTTCATGGTGTCAAAATAAATTGTGTATAGTGCGGCTATGTTCACGCTGTAGAACTTGTCCAAGTCGAGCGCGCGCAGCGGTGTTCCGCTCGTTTCTCCGTTTCAGCGCGATGCGTCAACTCGCTCGAAAATTCTGCAGCAAAAATTGTTATTTTAAACATTTGTGGGGCTGCTTATTATAATACAATGTGTGTTATTGTAATAATAGTGTATATGTATGGAAAAATAACTTACAGGTAACATTGGTAACCTTTTTTTACATAAATATTTTTTGTTTCTGCTAAAAAAGGAGAATGGTGAATTCCTTAGTTTGTTTAATAAACAGTTGTTTTTATGTCAAGTGTTTTGTTAATATTACCCATAAGATCTCCGTAAAATAATTATATGCGTTTCCCTACTGAAAAAAATCAGATGACAATTAACTGATAATCAGCTGATAATCATGCCAAAACGTCAGCTGATTATCAGATAATTTAATTTAAACAAATTTTTTTTAATTGTTAAAAAATAAAAATTTTGGAGCTCACAGCTAGAGTTTTTGTGTTATCATCCTGATGGTAACACCAGTACTGACCCTCATTATGTGAAATTTATAAATTTTATTTATTTTAAACAACTTATAATAAATATATTAAAAGTTACAAGTTTTGAATGATTATCACCTGATTATCATCAACATTTTATCTCACATAAACGCATATTTATAACTATCAGCTTTATTAAAAATACTGAGCCGAAATCACCTGATAATCAGCTGACGTTTTGGCATGATTATCAGCTGATTATCAGTTGATTGTCATCTGATTTTTTTCACTAGGGTTAAAAGAACTATTTTTAACTGCAATTTTATCACTCATGGCAATTAAGCGCGTCTACATTATAAATATAAATAATCTTTAAAATACATTCTAAAGGATTTTTTTGTATACGTAAGTAACGCTTTCAGTTTAAGGTTATATGCAATGTAATAATGTTGGACGAATATCAAAGAAGGTAAGTATGCCCATTTTTATATATTATCTCCAATAAAAATCGCAATTTTATTTATTTTATATTCTATTTATTTTCGTATTTAACGAACATGACATTATTTTTGCTCAGCAACTTTGTTCTCCGTATTCTTGTGTGGCCGATAGTTTGGTTGATATCTTGGTTTGTTTACTAAAAAAATAAATATTAATAATAATTAGGAAGATTTAAAAATTTATAACAACATTTATAAAACGTTCAAAATTTTAATGTATATACGCTCTCCTTGATTTTTAATTAAGTAAGTGCCAAAAAATTTAACAAAATTATTAATTACCGAAATCTCTAGGCTTCCCTGCTAATAGCTGATGATTAAAAGCGATAAAATTTGATTTTAATCACATTTTAATCGTTCTTAATACTTCTAATCCTCGTGATCATTTTAGAAGAATCAATTTTAATACATATTAATCGTATAGCAATTAATGCTTATTTTTAGCATTCATTTTAATTGTTTTCAATCCGTATTATCACTAACAATTCCATTTAATCTATTTTAATCTATTTTAATGTCTTTGAAATCGCTGAAAATAATGCGGCAATGTCAGGTTTAATCCAAAGTAATCATATCGTTTTTAAAAGACTTTATTATAACTAAAAGTAATAAATTTTAATTATATTTGATTGTTTGTTATGCTTATCATTAATCGTAATTACTGATAAGCCAAATCAAATTTTTTCTAATAACATATAATTGAAATAATTTTAATCGATTTTAATCTACAGTATTAGAATCGCAAATAATACATAATTCTATCGTTTTTGATCGTATTTATTGCAAATCATTGAAATCATTTTTAACTACTTATAACGCAATTAAAAGTGATAAACTTTCATACTTTCTGATTGTTAATTGATAAATCCGAATTACACCAATAAAAAATACGGCGCGTACTCCCTGTGACCCATCATGGCTGACCCGAAACACCGACACAGTTTGAGAGCATTCTTATACTTATTATTTTCATTTTTAATGCCAAAAATTACGGAGCATTTTTACTTGACTTAGTGATTGACGATCTGTTGCTCCTAGATAGAAGTTGCATTACTCCACTCTCAAAAAAGTAATACAAAATAATAGTTTATAATATATTTGTGTGCTAAACTGATACAATACATTCTAATACCTAATAAAGCCAAAATTACGTCTGGCCAAAATACGGTCTGAATGAAAGGGTTGCTGCGAATAATCATTCGTGCAGATATGATCTGATTTTCAAAAGATATCTGTTTGTGAATGAGAAATAACGACTGATCTATGTATTCACGCACAACACAAGACGTTATCTGCAGATTTGGTACGGATATAAGGAATGCTGCGAATAATCATCTGTGCAGATATGATCTTGTTTTTCGAAGATATTTGTTTGTGAATGACAAATTACGACTGCTCCATGTATTCACGCATATCACAAGACGTAAACTGCAGATTTGGTCTCCCTCAAATCATCATTATCAAATGGAACCCTCGAATCTATCTACCCCACGCTCTGAGACTATAACCAAAAATATTTTTAATATGAGTTATACTTTGGCAAATCAAAGAAAGGCGAGCGAGAGCCTCCAAAACGAAACCTCTTAAATCGAGCTACCTTACACTCCGAGACTCCTTATACGAGTATTTTTAACAGCAAGTACGTCAGCAAATCGGAGAAAGGCGTGCGAGAGCAAAAATTAAGTTCTAAAACAAAAACCATCAAATCAAGCTACCCGACGCTTCGAGACTCCTTACAAGTAACATTTTCAAAAAAAAAAGAATGTCGGCAAATCGATAAGAGGCAAGTGAGAGCGAGAAGCTAAGCTCCCAAACGAAAATTTTTAAATCTAGCTACCTCACACTCCGAGACTCCTTATACGAGTATTTGTTAAAGCAAGTACGGCGGCAGACTGGAGGAAGACGAGCGAGAGCGATAAGCAAAGCTCTTAAACCAAAACTCTTAAATATAGCTACCCCACGCTCCGTGACTTCTTACACAAGTATTTTCAAGAAGAGAGTTCTTCGGCAATCCGGAAGAAAGTGAGCGAGAGCAAAAATCAAGTTCTAAAACGAAAACCCTCAAATCTAGCTACCCCACGCACTAAGACTTCTTACAAGTACCTTTTTCTGAAAGCAAGTACGTCGGCAAATCGAAGGAAAGCGTGCGAAATTAAAAATCAAGTTCTTAAACGAAAACCCTCAAATCTAGCTACCCCACGCACTAAGACTTTTTACATGTAACTTTATTAAAACGCAAGTACGTCAGCAAACCGGAGGAAGGCGAGCGAGAGCAAGAAACTAAGCTCCAAAACAAATATTATTAAAACCAGCTACACCAGAATCCGAGACTATAAACATAAAAATATTTTTAATGATGAGTTATACTTTGGCAAATCGAAGAAAGGCGAGCGAGAGCGAGCCTCCAATACAAAAATCCCGAAATCTAACTAATCCACGCTTTGAGACTCCTTATACGAGTATTTTAAAAGTCAAGTACGTCGGCAAACCGGAGGAAGGCAAGCGAGAGCAAGAAGCTAAGCCCCAAAACGACAACCCTTAAATCTAGATACCCCATGCACTGAGACTTCAAACACGGAAATATTTTTCAAAATGAGTTTTACTTTGGCAAATCAAAGAAAGGCAAGAGCGTGATCGAGAATCTAAGCTCAAACGCAAAGTCTCTTTAATCTAGCTACACCACACTTCGAGACTTCTTACAAGTAACTTCTTCAGAAAGAAAGTACGCCGGCAAACAGGAGGAAGGCAAGCGAGAGCGAGAAGCTAAGCTCTCAAACAAAAATTCTTAAATTTACCTCGAGCTCCTTGACTCCTTACACAAGTATTTTCTAAAAGTGAGTACGCCGGCAAACCGGATAAAGGTGAGGGAGATCGAGAATCATAGCTCCAAAACAAAAACCCTTAAAACCAGCTACCCCACACTCCGAGACTCCTTATACGAGTATGTTTAAAAGCAAGAACGTCGACAAATCGAAAGAAGGCGTGCGCCCTACTGAAAAAAATCAGATAACAATCAACTGATAATCAGCTGATAATCAGCTGATAATCATGCCAAAACGTCAGCTGATTATCAGGCGATTTCGACTCAGTATTTTTAATAAAGCTGATAGTTATTAAGATGCGTTAAAAGGTTACAAATTTTGAATGATTATCACCTGATGATAACCTGATTATCATCAACATTTTATCTCACATAAACGCATATTTATAACTATCAGCTTTATTAAAAATACTGAGTCAAAATCGCCTGATAATCAGCTGACGTTTTGGCATGATTATCAGCTGATTATCAGCTGATTATCAGCTGATTATCAGTTGATTGTTATCTGATTTTTTTCAGTAGGGCGAGAGCAATAATGAAGTTCTGAAATGAAAACCTTTAAATCTAGCTACCCCACGCTCCAAGACTATAAACACAAGAATATTTTTAATAACGAGTTATACTTTGGCAAATAAGAAGATGGCGAGCAAAAGCGAGCCTTCAAAACAAAAATCTTGATATCTAACTACCCTACGTTTCGAGACTCCTTATACGAGTATTCCCAGAAGCAAGAACGTCGGCAAACCGGAGCAACGCGAGCGAGAGCGAGAAGCAATGCTCCAGAATAAAAGTTCTTCAAACTAGCTACCTCATGCCCCGAAATTCTTTATAGAAGCGTCATCTATTAAAAAAATACAATAGCACAGTACTGCACTGCTCTAAACATGAATTTTTAAAACTAAATGCTGTACACTTGCAGCAACTATTTGTAAGAGACTATCATACAAAGAAAAATAAACTTTTGTCCCTAAATGCCGATCTGTGAAACCAACTGCCACACGCACCATAAACTCTTTTAAGAGTTGTCAAAATTATATGATAACTACAGGGCGAGCTGAGCGAGAATTAATTATGCTCGGAACAAAAGCCCATAAAACGATCTACATCGATCTTAGTGTTTAAGATTTTTGTAAGTTGAATTTAAGGGATTCTATTTCGAAGCTGTACTTTTTGCATATGCTCGAATACCTCTAAAGTGCCATTATATTTCTATAATGATACTGTTTTATACAGAATCTCGGCACTTGGGGCACACATAGTTTATATTATGGACTTTAGTTTTTGAGCATTAAACTTTTTAAAATAGCACCTTAATAAAGGCTCTCGGCGCGTAAGGTAGCTAAATTTTAGAATTTCTGTTGTGGAATTTGGTTTTTCGCTCGCGCTCGCCTCCCTTTAATGTGCCACGTTATTTGATTAAAAATATATCATATATAAAAAATCGATTTGCCAAATTATAAATCATGTTCAAAAATATTCTCGTGTTTGGAGTCTCAGAGCGTGGCGTAGCTGGTTCTAAGGGTTTCTGTGTTGGAGCCTTGTTGCTTGCTCGCCCGCTTACCTTCCTCGGTTTGCCGACGTACTCTTTATTTAAAAATATTCATATAAAGAGTCTTGGAGCGAGGGGTTGCTGGTTTTAAGGATTTCCGTTTTGGATCATTAATTCTCGCCCCGCTCGCCTTCCTCTGGTTTAGCGACGTACTTTCTTTTTAAAAAAGTTATTTGTAAGAAATCTCGAAGTGTGGGGTAGTTACATTTCGGGATTTTAGTTTTGGAGGCTCGCTCGCCTTCTTTAGATTTGCCAAGGTATAACTCATTATTAAAAATATTTTTATGTTTATAGTCTTAGAGCGTGGGGTAGCTAGATTTGAGGGTTTCCGTTTTGAATCTTTGATTTTCGCTCTCGCTTGCCTTCCTCCGGTTTGCCGACGTACTCTCTTTTTAAAAATATTTTTGAGTATGGAGCCTTAGAGCGTGAGGTAGCTAGTTTTAAGGGTTTCCGTTTAGCCTTTCTGATTCTCGCTCGCGCTTGCCGTTCTCTGGTTCGCCGAAGTATTCGTTTTTGAAAATACCTTATTGTTGGGACTCTTATTATAGTTTCAAGGTTTTTTTTTTGCAGTTGCAGTCATTTGCTCATTCACACTCTTATCCCCTTCTTTGAGGACGTATCAGTATATCAAAAAAACACTGATCTTATGGATTTCAGAGCTTAGGGTAGCTAGTTTCAAGGGTTATGGTTTTGGAGTTCTGCGTTTCAATTTAAAAAAAGTACAGTCTTCAAATTTTGTATCATCAAATATAATAAATCGGCATAATGGTGCATGGTTTACACTTGAAATTTCATATACAAGCCCTCGTAATGTGTTTTATCATATTTCCAAAGTTTGATAAATTAGCGATGACTAGAAGATCCAGTTGGTCTAAAAGAATCTCCGCCAAAAGCGTTTACTTGGTACGAACTGGACCTTCTGGTTCCACTTACGTGTTAAAACTTTATAAACATGTTTAATTACATGCAAATGGCTTAAATGTGAAGTTTTGAGTTAAATCCCTTTTGAAAAAAATTTTTTTTTTTAAATCCAATGACTAAAAATAGCAAATCTCAACTGTGGTGCATGGTTTACACTTGAAATTCAATACACAAGCCCTTGCAATGTGTTTCAACACATTTACAAAAATTAATGAATTAGCGATGACTAGAAGATCCAGTTGGTTTCAAAAAACCTGCGCAAAATGCGTCCACTTAGGACGAACTGGATCTTCTGGTTCAACTCAAGTATTCAAACTTTATAAATAAGTTTAATGACATGCAAATGGCTTAAATGACAAGTTTCAAGTTTATACCATACATCACTTTCACATAAATTAAGTTTTTCAAAGTTTCTTGGACTAAAAATTGCATAAGTGAAATCTTGTGCATCATCGCAACACTCAATATTAATTCAAAGTCTTATAACAGCTGTGATTTTAAATAAATGTACAAGATATTAAGCTTCATTGTACAACAGAAAGTCTTTCTTTCTGCGTATCTGGCAGCCCATACACCATAACCTGCGAAATTCCAAAATTTTCATCCGCGCATTGGCTCGGCCGCACTCACTGCGCATGCTGAGCCATCACTCGGTCAAGCACTAACACCAACACGGTCGCGCTGGGCGTGTAGTAGTTAGCCATGCTGCTAGTAAATTTTTTGGAGGGTGGTACGTCGGTTTTGGCCATCGACGCCATGTTGAAATGGTTCTAGGCATAGACCTAGGTATGATCTGGCTTTTTAACTAGCGCGCCACGCGCGGCCTTACGGCAGCGTTGGCTTGCCGCCTTGCATCGCGATGCGATGCAAGGCACGCAAATCGCTCGCGCTTCGCGTTCGTTATGCCTGTCGGTGCTTATACAGTATTATCCTGTTTTTTTTTCAATATTGTTGTCAAAGTTTTGATTGGTATTCTTCTGGCGGTCATCAACACTATCATCAAAACTACTGGAAAATTTGTAACTTATTTCAATTTGTATCAATTATTTATTTTTGTGTGTAGATATTCTTAAAATATATCTTATTTTAATTTTATTCTATTGTAATATCAGATAAATAATACACTTTTGTATCGCAGTTTTCAAGAGGAAGTAAAAAAAAGGATGATATTTCGTTTGTAGGATTTCAATTAGAATATTAGTAAATTGATTGTTGAGGTATATAGCATAGTTTAGAGGGATGTAGTAAGTTACTTAGAGCTTTTCTTCAATCTAAGCAATTTTCTTTATTGAGTTTAGGTTTTTCTAGTTCAGTATATATACTTAAATTTTGAAAGTGAATTGTACTGATTCAGCTTAAAAGATTTAATTAATATAGCGTACGTCGTTATATGATGCCAAGTTACACGGATTATATTCGGCGATTACGTATTTCCTAAATTATGCATTTTTTATAATTTAATTAAAAAAGTGGTATAATTTTGTATATATGTTTGAGATAAAGGCCAAAATATAACCTTCAGCTTTTAATAATATAGGAAAATTGCTGAAAATAATTGGGTTGGATTAGGCATGTTGCACCGGTTATTATTGAATTTATGTATCAAAAAATCGCTTTTAGGGTTGTGTATGTCAAAAAGTGTTAAAAAAATATTTGCCACGATAACAAGTTGTATTTTGAAAATATTTACAACTTTTACTTTTAACATTTTCATGTAAAACGTAAATCCGTAATGTTTTAAGGCACATAATTGGTTTTTAGCTGTAAAAAATCGATTTTGGGCTGTAAACTCGAGTTATAAGCATGTTCATGATTTGATGTTAATGGGGAAAACTTGTATTTTTCAAAGATGTATAACTTTTCACTTTAACTTTTTTTTGTAGAATGCTTAGAATTCGATTTAGAGCTAAAAAACCGTTTTTAGCGATTTTTCGAGGTGACCGTAATCTGCGTATACGTGCAGGATCAAGCCCAAAATAAATCTGTCAGCTTAGTATTACGAGGGGAGTTCGCACACAAATTTTGATCCCGATTAATTAAAGCCTTTCCGAGATAATCGCATTACAGGAACATTTTTATTAAAAACAAGGCATAAAATTGAACAAATTGTGCCCGCATTTCAAAACGACGTAGAGGATCAGGATAAAAAAAAGTTTTTTAGCTTTTGCAAAAGGAGACTCCTCTTAAATTTCAGCCCGATCTCACACATTTTTCGGACACGAAACTATGAGGCACTTCCGTGTCCCGGTCGTATTCGTAAAATATATGTTTGTGAGTGAGAAATGTCGACTGCTTTATGTACTAACGCATATCAGACGACGTAATCTGCAGATTCGGTCGAGATGAAAGAGATGCTGAGAATAACCATCTGTGAAGATATGATCTTGTTTTTTAAGATATTTGTTTGTAAATGAAACATGACTGCTCTATGTATTCTCGCATATCACAAGACGTAATCTGCAGATTTTGTCCGTATTAAAGGAATGCTGCAAATAATCATCTATGCAGATATGATCTGGTTTTTTAAAGATATCTGTTCGTAAATGAAAATCGACGACTGCTCTATGTATTCACGCAAATTATGATTTTGATATTCAAAGATATCTGTTTGTGAATGAAAAATGACAACTGCTCTATATATTTACGCATCTCACAAGACGTAATCTGCAGATTAGGCCCGGATAAAAGGAATGCTGCAAATAATCATCTAGGCAGATATGATCTGGTTTTTTAAAGATATCTGTTTGGAAATGAAAAATGACGACTGCTCTATATATTAACGCATATTATAAGATGTTATCTGCAAATTCGTTCCAAATGAAAGGGATGAAGCGAATAATCATCTGTGAGATATGATCTGGTTTTTTGAAGATAGCAGTATGTGAATGAGAAATGACGACTGCTCTATGTATTTGCGCATATTGAAAGACGTAATCTACAGATCTTTTCCGTATTAAAGAGATGCTTTGAATAATCATCTGTGCAGATATGATCTGGTTTTTTTAAGATATCTGTTTGTTAATGAGAAATGACGACTAATACATGTGTTTACCCATAATACATGACGTAATCTGCAGATTTAGTCTCGATGTAAGGTATGATGCACATAAGCATCTCTGCAGATATGAACTAGTTTCTTAAAGATATCTGTTTGTGACTGAAAAATGACGACTGCTCTATGTATTTACGCATCTCACAAGACGTAATCTGCAGATTTAGTTCAGATGAATGTGCATCTTCGAATAATAATCTCTGCAGATATGATTTTGTTTTTTTAAGATATCTGTTTGTGAATGAGAAATGGCCACTGTTCTATATATTCACACATATTTCAAGACATAATCTGCACATTAGGTCTGGATGAAAAGGACGCCGCGAATAATCATCTGTGCAAATATGGTCTGGTTTTTAAACGATATCTGTTTGTTAATGAGAAATGACGACTAATCTATGTATTTGGGAATATTAAAAGACGTAATTTGCAGATTTAGTTCAGATGAAAGTGAGGCTGCGAATAATAATCAGTGCAAATATGGTCTGGTTTTTAAAAGATATCTGTTTGTTAATGAGAAATGACGACTAATCTATGTATTTACCCATAATACAAGACGTAATCTGCAGATTTAGTCTCGGTGAAAGGTATGATGCAAATAAGCATCTGTGCAGATATGAACTAGTTTCATAAATATATCTGTTTGTGAATGAAAAATGACGACTGCTCTATGTATTTACGCATCTCACAAGATGTAATTGGCAGATTTAGTTCAGATGAAAGTGAATCTCCGAATAATCATCTGTGCAGTTAGGATCTGGTTTTTTAAAGATATCTGTTCGTAAATGAGTAATGACGACTAATCTATGTATTTACCCATAATACAAGACGTAATCTGCAGATTTAGTCTCGGTGAAAGGTATGATGCAAATAAGCATCTGTGCAGATATGTCCTAGTTTTTTAAAGATATCTGTTCGTAAATGGAAAATGACGACTGCTCTATGTATTTGCGCAAATCACGAAACGTGATCTGCAGATTCGGTCCGGATCAAAAAGATGCTGCTAATAATCATCTGTGCATATATGATCTGGTTTATTGGAGATATATGTTTGTGAATTAATAATGACGACTGCTTAATATATTCACGCATATAAAAAAAAAAAACCTGCAGATTTGGTCCAAGAATCTGCTTGTGAATTAGAAATGAAGACTGCTATAAATATTCACGCATATCACACGACGTAATCTGCAGATTTTGTCCGGATGAAAGGAATGCTTCGAATAATCATCTGTGCAGATATGATTTTGTTTTTTAAAGATATCTGTTTGTGAATGAGAAATGACCACTGTTCTATATATTCACACATATTTCAAGACGTAATCTGCAGATTAGGTCTGGATGAAAAGGACGCCGCGAATAATCATCTGTGCAGATAGGATCTGGTTTTTTAAAGGTATCTGTTCGTAAATGAAACATGACGACTGCTCTATGTATTTGGGAATATTAAAAGACGTAATTTGCAGATTTAGTTCAGATGAAAGTGAGGCTGCGAATAATAATCAGTGCAAATATGGTCTGGTTTTTAAAAGATATCTGTTTGTTAATGAGAAATGACGACTAATCTATGTATTTACCCATAATACAAGACGTAATCTGCAGATTTAGTCTCGGTGAAAGGTATGATGCAAATAAGCATCTGTGCAGATATGAACTAGTTTCTTAAAGATATCTGTTTGTAAATGAAACATGACGACTGCTCAATGTATTCTCGCATATCACAAGACGTGATCTGCAGATTTTGTCCGTATTAAAGGAATGCTGGAAATAATCATCTATGCAGATATGATTTTGTTTTTTAAATAAATTTTTTTGTGAATGAGAAATAACGACAGCTCTATATATTTATGCATAATACAAGACGTCCAGATGAAAAGGATGCTTACAATAATCATCTGTGCAGATATGATCTGGTTTTTGATGATATTATTTTGCGAATAAGAAATGACGACTGCTCTATGTATTTACGCATATCACAAGGCGTAATCTGCAGATTTGGACCAGATAAAAGGGATGCTGTTAATAATCATCTGTTCAAATATGATCTGGTTTTTTAAAGATATTAGTTTGTGAATAAGAAATGACGACTGCTCTATGTATTTGGGCATATCAAAAGACGTAATTAGCAGATTTAGTACGTATAGAAGGGATGCTGTGAATAATCATCTGTGCAAATATGATTAGGCTTTTTAAAGATATTAGTTTGTGAATGAAAAATGACGACTGCTCAATGTATTCTCGCATATCACAAGACGTGATCTGCAGATTTAGTACGTATAGAAGGGATGCTGTGAATAATCATCTGTGCAAATATGATTAGGCTTTTTAAAGATATTAGTTTGTGAATGAGAAATAACGACTGCTCTATGTATTTACGCATCTCACAAGACGTAATCTGCAGATTTAGTCTCGGTGTAAGGTATGATGCAAATAAGCATCTGTGCAGATATGAACTAGTTTCTTAAAGATATCTGTTTGTAAATGAAACATGACGACTGCTCTATGTATTTACCCATCTCACAAGACGTAATGTGCAGATTTAGTTCAGATGAAAGTGATGCTGCGAATAATCATCTTTGCAAATATGGTCTGGTTTTTAAAAGATATCTGTTTGTTAATGAGAAACGACGACTAATCTATGTATTTACCCATAATACAAGACGTAATCTGCAGATTTAGTCTCGGTGAAAGGTATGATGCAAATAAGCATCTGTGCAAATACGGCCATAGGCCGCGGCGAGCAAAAGCGGGTCGCAGTTTTCGCCAGAGATCGAGTCGTAACCTCACTGGTTATAGCGCCATCCGACGGGCGGAAGACAGAAGCTTCCCTATTTTTCTGTTACCGACTGCCGCAATTCGCTGGGTTAATAGTTTTGCATATGCGGCTATTGCTAGGGATGTTAGAAACAATTAATATTGATAAATAATTGAATGTAAATTATAAATAATCAAATTATAAAGATTGTGTATGATGGCTATTTTATAAAGTGCATGGCTGTTGAAAAAACGACAAGGGGTTGTAGGTTTCATCAGTAAGAACTATATATTTTGTTTTGTAATTTCTATTCCGGGCTTACATATAAATTATAATATTATTTAACAATTAAAAAAAAAAACTACTCAGTTGACAAGTTACTTTTTTGACGGTAATTTTTTTGTTCCTGATTTTCTTGTATTGGAATGAGTAATTTTATTATTATTATTTCGTTTTCTTGGCTTTTTTCTTTAATTCGCTCATCGTGATTTTCAAGCACAATTTCGTCTCCCTTCCGTTTATTTGATACGTTGACTAGCTTGGATAATTTACGATTCTCTTTTGATTTTTCTTTTTCAATATTGTCATTTTTGTTTGCTTGTTTCGTTATAAAAAACATGCGCGTGGTTAAAAAGAAAGAAACTATTTTATGAGTGAAACTCATTTGATGTTCTTTGCATCCAAGCAAGGGAAGAGGAATTTCCAAGTTCTCGAGAGCATCAGTAATTTTAAAAATAGTATCCGCGCTAACTTCTCCCGTATTCATCACTTGCAACGTCGCTCGTTCCAAAATTGATATTAATTTAAACAATTTTTCTGATGGTTTAATTAAGTAACCACGACTTCGCATTTCGATGAGTTTATAATATTCTGGAGAAGTGTCATTTGCACCCAAACGTAATGATGAGAAATATTCTTCGCAGCTGACAGATTCATTTTTTTTTAGTTTTCATTGCAGCAAATCGACTTGCTCTTCGAGCGACAAATCCAGCGATATATGCCAATACATAATCTGATGTTGTACAATGAAAATAATCGTGATCATCTAAGTGAAGAGATGCATCGCAAATTTTGTCAACGTTTAATCCCTTATCCAAAATTGTATCAAGCTGATCGTTCCACTGCTGTTTTCGTTCATCAATCTTCGGAATGTCTTTAATACCAACAAGTACGCCAATGAGATCACTGCCGGTAACGTTTGATCCTTTTGGAGGTTTAATTAAAGAATATGTCGATACGAGCTTGTACATTTGAAGAAAGATTGCTGAATCAGGATGATCATTGCATCCACAGCAATGTCGCATCATTCCGAAAAATCTCTGGAAATATCAATATTTCTTAGAAATAAAATTGAATTGCATTACAAAAACAAAGGTGTACAATATCCGTACTTCTAAGTTGTCCTGGTTAAGTCTCGCTGTCATCAAATATTTAAAATTACATTCGCTAACGAGATAGTTGCAAATTTTGAGAGCACCTTTTAACGAAACTTTTAAGCCGTAGCACGTTTGTTCAGTGATGAATTCAAAATTATTTTTTTTATCTTTGGCTTCTGTTTCCCATTCTTCTAAAAATTGCAGGAATCTTTCTATGATCTGTAAAATTAAAATGATGATATCAATGTCTATATGTCCGTATACGTTCGTGTCTATGTATGTATGCACAAAGCGTGTGTGACGATTACGGAAGCCCTACATAAAACTTGTAAGCTAGCAAAATTAGGAGCCGATACTGCCAAAACTAGTGCAGGCGTGCGTATATACATACATAAAACACAAATTGTAAAGCTCACTATAGTCGTCGGCAGCATCGGTTCGTAAGCTCGCAAACTTATTACGAATTGGAGCTGGTTCTCATACTCAGAGATTACGATAAAAAAATCGCACTTTTTGAGCTTGCACGCGTTCACGTCTTACGAGCGTATGATGCAAAAATAATTACATATGAGCGATATAAAAAGCACATACCTTCCACATGGCGTTTCCGGGCCTTAATGCATTTGCTGGTGTTCTACAATTCATCGCTGTAATCAAATATTTTACTCTACTGCAGAACTTTATAGTTCCGTCGCAATCACGTAAATTCGGATGTTCATCTCTCAAGATAGTCATTGCCTCAGCAACACCAAAAAACTAAAAAAAGAATAAGATAGTTAAGAACTGCGAGTGGTTACAAACAATGAAAATTTTGTTTTATCACCTGAAAAGCTAAATCAACGTTCATTTTTTTATAAAACTGTGGTTTGATGTGCTGTTCGGTTAACTTATAATTAATTGACATGCTATATGCTGATGGATCTTGAATATCGAGTAGAGCATACCAATGATTCAGTGACACGAATCCATCTGGTGTCTACGAAACATACACGATAGAAGTCATAAATATACGTAGTCAGATATTAATATTATTGCATTTACACATTCATTTTTTATTTTTATTTATACTATACCCAAATGCGATCATATCTTTCATGTTTCAAAAAAGCGTTTCGTAAACATTTAATTAAATGCGGGAAATCCGAAAAAAAACACAATCGTCGATTTGGATCGACAATGTGCTCGACATTAACATTTTTTTCGTTTACTCCAAACTTCTCCCACATATTCCTGTTCCACAATGCGCCGTCGTTTGCGATGCCGTCTACTCTCAATCCAGCCCTTTCAGCAAGAACGATTGCCTCCGTCATTATTTGATGTAGCACTGTGCCATTTGCGCTCCCTTTACTCAGAAAACATCCTAAGGTTTGTACCCATTTACCCTTGAAAGGTTGAAACATCACAACCAGAGCATGATCCCCTTTAACAGATTTTTGATGCTCCGGTGTATATTTCCCAAGATCCGTAAAACCTTCAACTTTCAGGTTTTGACGATTAAATGCAACTGTTTTTGACAGCTTCATTTCATCGACAAAAAGTAAACCTATAAAAAAATTAATTGTGGATTAAGTAAATAAGTCAATCGACATATAATTCGGAAAAACGTCGATCATAGCTTACCGTGAACATCTCTATCTTTCATACTGGATGTTTTGGCTTTTAGTAATTTAAATGTGCTTTCATTAAATCCATAAGCTCCTTTAATATGTTTTAGATAGCGGTTCAACGTTTCGCAACTTGGCAAACATAATATGTTGTGTGTTCGAAGATGATTATATGTTTTACGGCTCTTTATTCGAAGAAGAAGACATTCATAAATCCACTGTGTAGTGTATATTATACGTCTCTGGTCTTCTATTTTTGATGCATTAAAAGAAGCCCTCACAGCTAACTGCTGATTTTCAGGCAGTTCCGCGCAAGCTCGTTCAAGAGCTTCGACATTAGCCTTAGCACATTGCGTTTTAGCTTCTTTTAATTCTCTCTTCAAACATTCCACCTGCAATATACGTACGTAAATTTATATATTTATACCGTGCAATGTTGCTTTATTATTTTCTGACGTACGGGCCGGAGAGAATTTAATCACGAGAGACGAGGTTGCCGCGAAACTTAAAACGCGAATCGCGCGGGAAAAAAAAAGATCCTCTGAAAAAGAGCGAGTGAGCAAGTAATCGAACGGAATGCTTATAATAATATTTTGGAATGTCTTTCTCTCGTCGAGGCGAGGATCGTGAGGTGCTCGAGAAATTTTTTGAAAAAGAGACGCGTGCACGCGTCCATGGACTGTTGTAGCCAGCATTTTTTTTATTGAAAATTTACTTGATAGTTTGATTAGCGATGTATATATCTTTTATTATATACGCGTGTAGTACACGCCGTGACCTAAACCTCGATTTACTGCTCGCTCTCGTGCAAAAGTGCACTCGCAAAATCACGGTTTACGCACGTTGTTTCATAAAATATAGTAATATATTATATTGTTTAAAAGGCACAAATTACCTTTTGTTTCAATCTAGCCGCTTTTCGCTCTATATTTTTCACTCGAACTACAAACATTTTTCTCTTTTCTCGAGCTTCTCGTAACCTCTGAATGTCGCTTTTTCTTTTTTTTCAATCGTAATCGCATTGCTCTGCATTCAGGACATCTCGCTGCTTTGGGACCTGGGGAACATTTGGAGTCGGTTGTAAAGCTTTTAGTCAATACGAATCCACGACAATTAGGTGACCTGTAAAAAACAAAATAAATAATTCCGATTATCACAATTTTAATTGAATAGATCGAAGATATATGTATCATTTATACTTGTTGGTTTCATCAATTTTCTGGCAAGGAAGCACAAAGTTCGCTACGTACGAAACAATTCTAGATATATCGTCAACCGACGCAATGTTTTTTATGCCGACTACATCTACCAAGATTTCCTCGTCGTAAATCTGAAAAACATTTATCGTGAATTCAAATTATTATTATATTAACATGGGTTCTTTTTCATACAGTGACTTCGAATATTCTTACATCCACACTCATGTTTGAGAAAATCACAATACGTTTAGCGATGCTTGAGTAATTTTCGTTCCATTCGGCAAACATAATGCATTTTACTCCAGTGCAAATAACTTGTGGAATCCAATTACCAGGTAATGTGACTGACTGAGCGTTGTGCATTAACGAATTACAGATTTCTACAAAATGAGTTTCTCGCAAAGAAACTGTTGTTGATTCTGTCTCTTCGTTTTCAGCATTCGCCAATGATTGACTTTCTCGTGAAGAAACTGTTGCACATTGGATCTCGTCAATCTCACGACCATTCCGCGATGTACCTTCATCAGTTTCGAGTTGGTGTGCATTCCTCTTACAGCTTACGAGCGAATTGATATCAGAGATACTTCGCCTTGCTTTTAACATCTTTTTATTCACCCCATCGATACTCCGTGCATTTTCCGACGAATACTCGCAAGTTGCTTTAAAATACATTTAATAACAGTAATATACTCATATCGTACTGGATTTAAATGCTATAACAGTGATCAAAATTATTTCGAAAAATTCAAGATTAAAGAAACGCGCGATTGTCAAGACGAAGCAGTCTGCGAAGCGATAATCGAAATAGGATTTTCATGTCGTTCAATAAGTTGATTGGCGTATGCTCGATCTTTTTATAAATGTTGTATGTATCTGACTATAAATACCGATTTGTTGTTGTGAATTACGCTGTACGTGATCTGCAATTGTGTCTGCAACCTCCACAAGTTGTAGCCTGTCAGGAAAAATGCAAGGCACAGCTCCTTTTCTCAGCCGCTTTTTCTCTCTGGAGAGTTTGTTTTGTGACATCTGGAAAGATTTGCACGAATTCCTTAACGACATCTACATTATTAAAGTGCTTTTCGCAAATGAGATTATTCTCTTTCAGTTTCTCGCCTCCAGGAATCGCACTTTTCCATGAATCCAATACGCTCTGTTAAAAAATTCAATTGTAGTAACGTTCATGGTTCCTCTATTACAAAATAAAAGCAATTACTTTAGTTGCTTTGTAAAAGCTCAGTTTTGATTCATTCTCGCCTTCATTCGATAAACAACGATTTTTTTTCGCCTTACATCCTTCCATAAAACACGACATCTTCACGACATTAATTGCACATAAGAACAACACGAAATTGCAGGTACTGATGTTTTCGGACAAATAAAAACTTTGAATTTTGACGGAGATGCGTTCTCTAGAGAGACTGCTAAACAACTGAAGATACGATGTTATGATTTTTAAGCCCTAATGTGTACTTCGCGGAAGTCAGTGCACCGCCGCAAGTTTCGCGAACGCCAATTTCCCGAAAAATGTGGGGACAAAAAAAAGATTTTCGTAACGAATTAAAGCGATTTCCTATTTTACTTATTTGTTATCACAACTTACCTTTATGCACAAAAATTATCAAAGCTCATACTTTAATTTAATAGTACGGGCTGAAAACTCAACAATAAGGACGACGTGTGAAATATATTTGCATCGTACAACTGTGAATGATTAAATATAAAATAAAATAACAGCCACGAAATGATTAATTTTCTATTCAAAAGTAATCTATATAAAAAAAAATTAAGAGTACTGGAATTGAACCTCGGCCAAAAAATCACCAGGCCGGCATCTTATCACCACAGCCACCAGCTCCAATGTCCTAAAGTAATTTTATGTCGCATATGATCATCGCCCCCTGCGGGGGCTTAAGTTTTGATTTAGTTTAAGTTTAAGCTTAAGTTTAAGCTTAAATTGAAGCTTTGTAGTTTATAAGCTGTACAAACATCTTGTTGTGCGTTTAATCGCACAACCTGTTTTATATTGCGTAGCCCATTTATTTGGGTTTTAAACAAGAAGAAAGGTAGCGGAATTAAACAAACTTCATTGTGTTTCCCATGTTAAAATTTATTTATTATTAATTAATGATTATTTGTTAATCTATTCTTCAGTCATAATAGTGAGATAATTGCTGCACATAAGCATAACGGCATAACTAGCGAGCAGTCGATAACGTGATTTTCAAATCGTTAGGCTCTCGATAGACGGCGCTGAAACCAGCGAGGGTTCGGTGGTCTCGCTATCTCTGGAGGAAAAGTCGTCCCAGTTTCTGGGTACTAAGTTGCTTCTCCTTCTCTCTTCCTCCATGGTATTTGGGCATATTAAAAGACGTAATTTGCAGATTTAGTTCAGATGAAAGTGAATCTGCGAATAATCATCTGTGCAAATATGGTCTGGTTTATTGGAGATATATGTTTGTAAATAAAAAATGACGACTGCTTAATATATGCACGCATATTAAAAGACGTAATCTGCAGATTTGGTCCAAAAATCTGCTTGTGAATTTGAAACGACGACTGCTCTATGTATTCACGCAAATCACGAAACGTGATCTGCAGATTTGGTTCGAATCAAAAAGATGCTGCGAATAATCATCTGTGCTGATAGTTATGATTTTGTTTTTCAAATATATCTGTTTGTGAATGAAAAATGACGACTGCTCTATGCATTCTCGCATATCAGATTTTGTCCGCATTAAAGGAATACAGCAAATAATCATCTATGCAGATATGATTTTGTTTTTTAAATAAATTTGTTTGTGAATGAGAAATGACGACTGCTCTATATATTTACGCATAATACAAGACGTAATCTGCAGATTTAGTTTCGGTGAAAGGTATGATGCAAATAAGCATCTGTGCAGATATGAACTCGTTTCTTAAAGATAACTTTTTGTGAATAAAAAATAATGACTGCTCTATAAATTCACGCATATCATAAGACGTAATCTGCAGATTTAGTCCAGATGTAAGGAATACTATGAATAATCATCTGTGCAGATATGATCCGGTTTTTTAAAGATATTTGTTTGTAAATGAAAAATGACGACTGCTCAACATATTCACCCATAATAAAAGACGTAATCCGCAGATTTAGTCCGTATGAAAAAGATGCCGCGCATAATCATCTGTGCGGACATGATTTTGTTTTTTAAAGATATCTGTTTCAGAATAAGAAATGACAACTGCTTACATTTACGGATATCAAAAGACGTAATCTGCAGGAGCTATGAATTAATTAATTTGTGCTGAAAACCTGAATATTGCCAAAATTGACATCCTTGGATCCCTACCATTTTAGTAAAAAGTAATTTAAAAATCGGCTAAAAATTCAGGTGCATTTAAAACTGTTTCTGGCACATACCCTGGACTGACTATTTTAAATATATTAAATATAAATATAAGTATTTGATGTGGCCATAAATGGAAGTACCATAAGGATAATAACACCATTTATGGCCACATTAAATACTTATATTTATATTTAATATATTTTAAATAGTCAGTCCCAAATCAGTACATATTTTTAATATGTATTACCAGGCAAATTACATGTTTTTAGTACGTACTAAAGATTATGTGCTAAACTATGCCAATATCGTGACAAACTGGACCAATATATCCAGCAAAACTGTGCCAATATCATTCCAAAATGTGACATAATGCACGAAAATTGAGTAGAAAATTGTAGTAAAACTGATTATGTCAAACTGATTATGCCAAACTGTGCCAAAACTGTGCCAAACTGTGTCATAAGTGTGTCAAATGTTCAAAATGTTTACGTTTTGGCACAGTTTTGGCACAGTTTTGGCACAGATTGGCATATTTTTCATTTCCACTAAATAGATTCATTCAGTTTACTACATTTTTATACATTTCTTTATTCGATATTATATATATAAATATGTTAAAATAATTGTACGACTTGTTAAAAATGTTATTTTCGACGAGCTCCAACTTTATTGCTATCCGTTTTTTCTTAACCCATCAGCGCCTGAACGGACACTTTTCGGCACCAAAGTTCAGAGATTCACGGTACAATGAATTTGATCGAAAAAAAATGTTTGAACCACTATACCCCATGTTGTAAAGGTCGCTCTTTCAAATAGTGACGGGTAAAAATCCCTAAAATGAGTTTTTTCATGTGAAAATTGCTAATTAAAAAAATACTGTTTTTTTAAATTATTTTAAGAAATTTTTTTTTGTTTATGCATTTTTCTACATTATTAATACCAATGAATAACGCGTCCATGGACCCTAAACTAAAAGTTATTGGCTGAAGATTATTAAAAAAAAATTTTATTTATACAAAATGGCGTTTAAAACAATAAATTTTACTTTCAATCTTTAGCAATTTTTTTCTCAATTTATATGGACTTTAAGAAAAATTTCCTGAAAAAAACGTCCCAATATTGATCAAAAAGTACCCTCAAATTTTTTCAGAACCGTATAAGAAAATTTTTGATTTTCCGAAAAGTCTATTGAAAAAATATAACACTTCAGCTATTTTATTCTCAATAACTATGAACTTGCAAAAAATTTTGTAGGAACAAAAAAGTCTTAAAATTAGTTAAAGATTATCCTCAAATATTTCACTTTTATCTGTGCCAAAACTGTGCCAAAGCTGTGCCAAAACTGTGCCAAACTGTGCTAAAACGTGAACATTTTGGACACTTTAGCAAAGAACGCTTGCTTCGCTCGCGATTTACATCATTCGATGTGTCATTATTAAATATACTGTTAAATATTAGATGTATCTTCGATGATAATTAATTTTTGTAGAACGTTTTTGAAATGGTTCAATTAGATTGTCGGATTGAACAATTTCAATTAATCAAAAAGCACGATTTCAAAATCGTTTCATAAGAATCAAGTGGCGCGGCAGCGCCACGAAGGCGAGTTTGAGAAGCAGACGAAGCCGCGGCGCCCGCGCTACTATTTACTTCTATGTTGGGGTTCGCATTTTTCATTACAAAGAAATAAATGCATTTCTTTATTGTCTCAAATATATTTTGACTTATATCATGTTTTATTATGCCAAACTATGATTTTCAACAAAAATATTAATATGAACAGGCTACCTTTGATATAATACACGAGTGTGTCATTCACAAAATGCTCGAATTAAATAAAAAAATGTTAGGACCGTTATGTTAGCCGCGCAGCTATATACAGATGGATATTGCTTTCTCATCGGTTTTCTGCATGCTTGCTCACATGTAGTTTTTAGTGTCTAGGTGTAGAAATAAATTGAGGGCGGTGTCTAGGCGTATGGGGTGGCCGATGACGAGGTCTAGGTGATGCTCTCCGTAACTTTTTATGTCTAGGTAAATACATCACTCAAGGGCGGTGTCTAGGTGTACAGGGTGGCCGATAACGAGGACTAGGTGGTGCGCTTCCTGGTTTTTGGTGTCTAGGTGTAGAAA
The DNA here is from genome assembly GCF_009193385.2 of Nasonia vitripennis. NCBI lineage: Eukaryota > Metazoa > Arthropoda > Insecta > Hymenoptera > Pteromalidae > Nasonia > Nasonia vitripennis. The sequence continues at coordinate 248,567 of NW_022279599.1, forward strand.
TTATACGAGGGTAGTGTATCAGAACGATCAGTGATTTCATTTCATAGTGATAAAAATGTTACAAAAAAGCCATGGTCGAAAGGTGCTAAAGATGCTTATATTTTATTTTTAGGAGAAATATGAAATTCTCAAAAAAAATTACTAAAAAGGATCTCTAAAAAAAATTAACTTTGAAAAAAGTAAAAGGTTACTGACTTTGGTTGATTGATCTCAGTTCTTTTTTATCTGTTATTTCGTTGCGGAATATATCAAACTCGCCTAACCTTTTACTTTTTTAAAAGTTCATTTTTTTAGGAGTTTAACCATACTGCCGAGTGTAAATGAATCTATTTCATACAGCCAACATTTTATAACAGTAGTTATAACTACTAGTTTCAATACATGTATATTTGAATAAGGTTTTACTATTGAAAAATTGTATTATTTAATTATAATAACAAACTTAATAAGTGTATCTTAGAATTTTAAGTGAATTTAATAGGGTATATATATATATTGTTAAGGATTATAGGAGCAGAGTAAAATGTAAAATAGGCGCAGTGTAGTTATAATAGAGTTTATTTTAGTTACAAGAGAGATGACCTCAACAAAGCACTCTCCACCTCTTAGTCTAACATACTCGAGGGCTTCCGAAAATATCACCCGTCCATATATATCGAGGGCCAGACTAGAACTGCCTATCGTGTCGCTTGATGCTCGCGCCGAGACTATCGTCCAGAAAAACATTCATGAAGATATCGGCGAGCTGATTTTCGCTTGGTACATACTTCACATCGATCGCTCCACACTCATACTTCTCTCTAACGAAGTGATGCTGGACTTCTATATGCTTAGAACGCCTATGAAAAACAGGGTTTTTTATCAATTGAATTGCACCTTGGTTATCAATGTTTAAAATGGTAGGCTTTGTGCATGGAAATCCGACATCTCTCAAAAGCTCTCTCAACCATACGACCTCTCGCGTGGCATTGCTAGCCAAGACGTATTCGGCTTCGGTGGTGCTGAGTGTTACACTTTTTTGTCTTTGAACACTCCACGAAATCGGACCGCCACAGTAACGAAAAATGTATCCGGACGTAGATCGTCGCGTTTCTGTGTCGCCCGCGTAATCCGAATCACAAAACCCAATTAATTCGTGATTACTCCCACTGTTTTTAAACAGTATACCGTGATTGACTGTACCTCTAAGATATCGCAAAATGCGCTTCGCTGCTGTCCAATGTGCAATCGTATAATTATCTAAGAAACGACTAAATAAATTTAGTCCGTACATCATGTCAAAACGCGTGACCGTACATAGAAACATTAAAGAGCCAATTAGTTCTCGGTAAGGCATCTCAGAATCATGTTGTTTCATCGAGTTCAGATCTATTCCCTTCTCCCTTCTCTACAGGGGTACATACTGTTTTCCACGAAATTTTCCACGCATACCCTGACTGATGAAGAAACATGGTTCGATTAGCCCGATCGCGTTCAATCTGCATACGGACAAATGTACGCGGTTCGCACACAGTAATTTCAAATCTTTCTTTTAGCGTACTAATTATATTAGTCAATACATTACTTTGTTTGGCCATAACGAGACCATCGTCGACAAATAATATAACATATACAAGCTTGCTATTTTTCGCGCTTACAAATATAGATTTTTCTGAGTCACACAGTTTAAAGTTTAGGTCTAACATACAATTTTTAAAGGTAATATTCCAACATCTGGAAGCTTGTTTTAGGCCATACAAGGCCCTTTTTAACTTACATACCACATCGTCAACTTCGCCTCTTATATTTAGTCCCTCCGGAATGGCCATATATACTTCGTCTTCTAAAACACCGTGCAAAAAGGCCGTTTTTACGTCGAATTGGACAATCTCGTAATCTTCTTGATTAGCAATAGCAAGCAGCATTCGCAAAGCGTCATATCTAACTACCGGGGCAAAAGTTTCCTGGTAATTTTTGCCATACTCCTGACCAAAACCTCGAGCACAGAGGCGCGCTTTACAGCGACTCTCTTTACCGGCCTTCGCTGCCTGATACTTCAGGACCCATTTCGAATCGATTATGCTGTGACCGGTAGGCTTTCGTACCAGCTCCCATGTGCCGTTTTTAGCATGGGCCTGTAGTTCGTCATTAATTGCTTCTTTCCATCGAACAGCATCGGGTCCCGTGATTGCCTCTTGATAGGTCTGTGGATCATTATACTCGATTATATTAGCTTGATACTTGCTTGGTTTTTTGATGTTGCTCTAGTCCCTCAGCTGGCCATCGTTTGAGTTGGCTGCTTTCGTCGTTTTAGCGAGTACTGGCTCGACCTCCGGTGGTGGCGACGCTACTGGCCTTGGCGCATGGTCCGTGATTCGTCGAGGAGACGGTGGTGACGACGGCGGTTCTGGAATTGGCAATGGTGGTGCTGGAGAGTCTCTCTCAACAGCTTCCTCCCGTTCCATTTCCCAAGGTTGACCTTTATGCTTCCAAATGGTTGCTGAATCGACCGCATCTTCTGATGCTTCTCCGACACGATCTTCAAGGAAATCCGCCTCTCTTGACTGAATTACTTTCTTGGTTGCCGGATTATAGAACCTGTAATTCCTGGAATCTCCTTCGTAGCCAACGAAGGTTGCCTTGAATGCTTTTGCGTCCATTTTCTTACGAAACATTTTTTGTATGTGCACGTAGGCTGGAGATCCGAATACTGAAAGTATATATATATAATATATATATAATCTGCCGATTACGTCTTGTAATATGCGTTAATATTTAGAGCAGTCGTCATTTTTTATTTACAAACAGATATCTTTAGATATTATATATGTTAATATACAGGGTGTTTCATTTTAATCCGACCACGACAAAAAACCATGGAAAAACTAATTTTAACGAAAAATGGCCTTAACAAAAGTTGAAGGGGGTAAAGGGGGCCATCGAATGACACAAACACCTATGACCTTGAACTCGATTTTCAAGGTCATTTGAGGGTAATTTTTTTAAATAGGAACCTCTATTTTTGACCTCGGAATACGGAGCAGCGGAAAAAATTACGTCGGAAATGACATTTCAAGTTTGCCTTAGTGACCTTGAGAATATCAATTCAAGGTCAAATAAGAAGTATCAGTCTAAGATTGTTTTCCTTTCAATTTTTTCGTAGAATTATCATTTTGTTATTGTAATAAACATTAAGAGAATAATTGACTTAAAATGTGATTATGCTTTGCTGACTTCAAAGCCATTTTGTAAGGTCAAAAGTGCAAACATGCAATATCAAATGTTATGTGGAGTCCATATTTATATCCTAACTTTAGTGTTGCCCAGGAACAACGATGTGGACGTAATAGGATTGTGTTCCCTTTGGGGTGCTTGATTAGAGTGAGTCTCCTTGACTCTGACTTTTATTATGTACAGATTTGAATGTAGGTGCCCAAAGACACCACCATTTAATAATAAGAAAAACATACAAGGACGTGTAAATCATAATGATGATTAGAATCTAAAGATATCAAAGATGATGATGGCTGAGCGGTTAGGACGCTTGCTTCGTAATCTTAAGGTTCCGGGTTCAACTCTCCTCGAGTCTAAGTTTTTTCAATATAATATTTATTTAAAATTAAATTCTAGAAGTATCTTACAAAGCTGTGGTAATAAAAAAGAATCTAATAAAAGTCAGAATGCGCGGTAAAGTAAGTAATGTGGTTATTTATGTTTATGAAAAATCGCGATATATCATATGAGAGCTCATATGAGAGCTCATATGAGAATCCGGTCGAAAATCTCATATGATCGCTCATATGATGGCTCATATGATCGCTTATATGATGGCTCATATGAGCTCTCATATGATTATTTTCAGCCGGGAAGAGCATTGTATAATGATAGACTTAAACTTACTGACTCGGATACTGAACTTTTCTTTAAATTAACCTCTCAAACCTCACCGGGGCGACTTTGGGCACAGAGACACAGTATATCTTCAAACTCTTTATTCTTTTAATTGAACTTCTCACTGACATTTAAAAAAAAATTAACTAATATTCAACACACTTTATTACTACTTCAAATAGGGTTAGGGATAATACTAGACACTCTTGGTAATGATTAATTTTTACTAAAATTTCTTGCTAGTTATATTACATATATTTTTCTGTTATCAAGGTTTCCACATTTCATTTTAAACACCTTAAACATTTCTACCAGGGTTATGAGTTATGACTGTTTTGAGGGTTATGAATTTAAAGCGCGGTTCTGATCTCGTTGCCTAGGCAACCAACCAGCGACCAATCAAAATCACGTATTAAGAGTGCTCCACCACCTTGAGTGACCTGCCACCTATCGAAGAAAACGTTTTTTGTTTATTATAATTAATTGACTAACTTTATCATCATAAATCGATTTTCAGCACGTGCAATAAGTATTAAGGAATGTTTGAAAAAAATTAAGCAATTAAAATTAAATAATAACGGTTTATTTTGTCGGAAAAAGTCAAATTGTAGTTAGCAAAATGGCCACTGCTTCTTAAAATTTGTCCGATGGAGTAAAATGTGAATTTAAACTTTTACCTAATAAACTTAATTTTGTAATATTCCTTGATACACACTACACTTGCTGAAACTCACTAATACCCACTTTTCAACCTTTAAGTTTGTTTAAATTATTAATTGTTATTCAGACGTAACGTGCGGGCGCTTCTAAAAATTCGAACTTCTAGCATAAGTCTGGAGCACTCTTAAATGCTTCACAACAAAGGCCATCATTTCTTTAAGAGAGATTGCAATCAAGAAGTATTGTTCAAAAAATTATGTCATTCAAATATGTTTACTAAAAATAACAATAATGATATATATTTATTTGTTGTAAGAATACAATAACAGTATTTAAAAATAAATTGAAACATTGAGGTAGTAGTATACTTATGATATAATTACACAACCCATATACATTTTGTTTTCATTTTTCTAATATCTCAAAAACATCATTATAATAAACGCTTTATAAAGTTTTATATAATAATATGATAAATAATTATGTCTTTATATTTAGTGACGGTGGATTTCGACAAGTGATGGATAGTTGATATTCATACATATAATTAATGATATTCTCTTTGGTTTCTTCAATTCTACTATCCGACATATTTTCATTAATTTTACATAATAGTAATCTAATTCAAAATTGGAATAATTATATTATTTTAACTTTGGTATAATTTTACTGTTTCTACATTTCATATTTAACATTCTGTTCGTTAATAAATTGTTTTTTTTCTAATTAATACTATCATAGGGTATATTCTTAATATTTTTTTAACTAGACTAGACTTCGCGCAGTGCGCTGCGCGCACTGTAGTAGACTATAATTTCATTAACTTATTAAATGGAATATAAATACTTGATTGATATTTTTAATATTTGTTTTCTATCACGGAAATATATCAAACTTTACAATATATGATTCATTTCGCGCTCATATAAATTTCAAAATTGCCGCGGTTTTGTCGCCAACTTCCTTTTAAAATTTTAAGGTTATGTCTCGAGAATAGAATATTCTCGAGAGTAGAATGCCTCTAGAATATTATAAATACACAAATTATAATTTGATATGTATTATAGTATTATATTACATTTTTAATATTAGAATCAATTTTAGAAATCAAAAACAAATCAAAAAATTCTAACGATACTTTTGACGCATGCGCACTACATGAGCCAATCATATTGACGCATTCTTGGCTTCACTTCATCCGGTCATGACTTTTTATATATGGATCACCACTTGAACTTATACTACCTCAATAAAAAAAATTAAAATTAAGTTGCGAACCGTGCAGTTTTGCAGTGTACGCCTTCCTTCTTTAACAAAATATTATTTGTAGACATGTACATTTATTTTGATAAAAAATACGTGGCTCAAAAATGTTTTTAATACATTTGCCGTTCATACAAGTTTATACATAGTACAAGCATGCATGAACGTGCACTCTGAAAAGCCATTGACATTTTGAACGACAAGCAATCATTTATACATATTTTAAACTAATATTTTCTGAATATTAATAAAATATGTGTAATAATTAAAGTCGTGGCTCGATTTTCATTTTGTACTTTGTGTATGTACAGTTAGAATTTGAGCACAAATTACAAATATATAATAGTGATATGGATATTCCATGTTCATTTATGCGATTAATGCATCTTTTATGAGCAAAGCGATTGCACAACACACAGTTGATTGTACCTTTAGTCATCAATTCGCGGTCATTGCTAAAGCAATATAAACATGTCTGTTGCATATTTTCTGATTCAACAATCAGTAATTTTGCAACTTCATATCTGTATTTGTTTGGATCAAAAGATAGATCAAAATCAATGTTTCGTCCTACACAATCCATGTAATGCATTACAAATACCCCACAATTATAACCATCTGTTTGAAGTTTACGTTTCTCTTTGCAGGGGGCATAATACCAGTCAAGAGTTCGTAAACTACCACATCTTTTTTGCAAGGGACATTTCAAATATTTCAAAAAATTTGATGTGCAGTTACGGGATCTCTCATGTATATTTTTATCTTTCTCTGCTAAAGGATCAATGTGCGTTAACGTTTGTTTATCGATGTCTATAATAAAAAAGCAACAATGATTATTCATCTCATATGGCATTAAGATCTTACCATGAAACTCACTTTGAAGATGAAACATAAACCAATTGCTCGGTATTGCTCTCTCACCAATGATGACTAAAATGTTTTTGGTCTGTTGAGTTGGGACTACGACAGAATTTATCCAATGTTTTTCTTTTACAGACCCAAATGCATCTATAACATTCCCATCGATAAATGCCTGACCCTGTAATGTATAATATTCAGTTGACCACAATGTACTCTCATAATCTTTTGTATGAATTTCAGGAGCACAGTTATTTTCATTGAGATCACTATAGTCTCTTACAGGATGATTATTTATACAACTATACCTGCCAATCGTATACTGCTCAGTCTTATAACGCATATAATATTCAACGTGTGACATTTGGCCGTTATCCATGATTTCTAAACATAGATCTGATTCCAATAGTACAATTGAACTATCAAGATAATTTATTGACGGCGTCAAACTGTTTATAATATTATTATTATTAGTACTTGGGCAAAAATCCTGCTTCCGAGGAGGATGCGGGAGCGATGACAACTGCCCCGAAAGGGGATGTGTAGAATGATTCGTCACCTGGTCTTACGCGGTAACGATGCCAGCGAAGGCGCGCTGCCTTGCAGGGGGGCGTTAGGATGCGAGAATGAAACCGTAGTGTGTCTGACGACGAATTGACACTGTCCTCGTCAAAGTCGGAAAGCTCTCATACTTAGTTCTAGAGAGGTATGGGGTTATCACCTCTAGAACGGTGGACACACCTGCGATCGGAACAGGATCCGAAGCGCGCGGGTTTAACATAACATCATGGCTCAAAAAAATCAAATCCGAACCAAAAGGGACTTAAGGGTCGGAACTTGGAATGTTCGCAGTCTATACAGAGCAGGTGCGTTTAAAGAACTCGTAAAGGAAGCTAATAGGTACAATCTAGATTTGGTAGCAATACAGGAATCGCGGTGGTCAGATGGCGGAGTACTAGCATCGGGTAACTTCGCGTACCTGTATGGGGCCGGGAGTGGGGGATCTCTAGGCACCGGATTTCTCGTAAGCAAAAGCATCATACATTCGGATAAAAGTTTCAAATCCGTCAATGATAGGCTCTCGTACATCATTATCGAAGGTCAATGGTATAGATATGTATTTATTAATGTACACTGTCCTACGGAGGACAAAGAAGAAGAAGCTAAGGATCTCTATTACGAAACTTTAGAGCAGGTAATCAACCAGTTCGCGTCTTACGACACAAGAATAGTATTAGGCGATTTCAATGCTAAAATAGGTAGGGAGGAAATGTTTAGGCCTACTATAGGTAAGGAAAGCCTGCACGAAGCCAGCAATGATAACGGTATTAGGGTCATAAATTTCGCGGCGGCAAAAGATCTTATAATCAAAACTACGTGTTTTAAGCACAAGAACATACACAAGGCAACGTGGACATCGCCGGACGGGGCCACACAGAACCAAATTGATCATTTCCTCATTGAAAAAAGACGTCATACTAATGTTCTTGACGTAAGGGCTTACAGAGGGGCAGATAGCGACTCGGACCATTTCCTAGTAGTAGCCAAATTAAGAGCTAGACTAGTAGCGAATCAAAATAGTAAGCGAGCAAACAAGGTAGAAAGCTACGATATTGAGAAACTACGAGATAGAACAGAGCGAATTAGGTACCAGATAGAAATTAATAACAGGTTTCAGGCACTTGAAGAAGCAAACACATCGCCGGAGGGGAATGACGAACCGAATAGCTTATGGGGGGACATCGAAAAAACGGTAAAAGAGGCCGCGAACAAAGTACTGGGTAAAAAGAAAAAGCCAAAGAGCAAACCATGGTTTGATGAAGAGTGCGAACTCTGGTTTGAAAGGCGCAAAAAGGCTAAATTAGATAGCTTACAAAATAGAAGCGATAAGACCGTAGAAGAGTATTCTAACGTAAGGAAACAGACGAGCGCGATCTACAGAAATAAGAAGCGGGAGTATCAAAAGAATCTCATTAGGAGAATAGAAACTAACAGTAAGGAAAATAACCCCCGCGAAATGTACAGAGGGATTAACGCCATCAGAAAGGGTTTTAGGAGTAGAGCGCAATTGATGAAGGACGAAAACGGGGACCTCGTAACAAATGACAACGAATTACTGTCGCTGTGGAAAAATTATTTCGATAAATTATTAAACGTGCACGAAAATAGCGAAGAATTAGGGGACGAAATTCACACTGCTGAACTCCACGTGGAGGAACCGAGCTACCAAGAAGTAGAGGCCGCGATTAAAAAACTAAAAAACAACAAAGCCGCGGGAAATGACTCTATACCAGCTGAGTTAAATATGGGGGCGTCGAGCTCACTTTCAAAATCTATAAACTAGTATGTGCCATCTGGAAAAATGAATCAATACCCGAAAATTGGAAGGAATCTATCATTATACCGATTTTTAGAAAGGGGGATAAGACAAACTGCAATAACTATAGGGGTATTTCACTTTTAGCAACGTGCTACAAAGTTCTGTCAAACGTAATACAAGCTAGACTCACTCCATTCGCGGAAGATATAGTAGGAGATTATCAGTGCGGATTTCGGCGCAACAGATCGACGAGCGATCAAATGTTTACCATAAGACAGTTGTTAGAGAAAAAGTGGGAATTTTGCGAAACCATACACCAACTATTTATAGATTTTAAAAAAGCGTACGACTCTATTAAGCGAAGCAAAATGTATCAAATTCTAGTACTTCTCGGTGTACCGAAAAAACTCGTGAGATTAATTCAAATATGTATGGACGGAAGCACGGGAAAGGTCCGAGTAGGCGGTAATGTATCAGAACCCTTCATGATACGCGATGGTTTAAAACAAGGGGATGGGCTCTCTACGGTGCTGTTCAACTTAACGTTAGAGTATGCCGTTAGAAAAATGCAGGTTAGCCAGATGGGCGCAACGCTTAATGGAACAACGCAGATGATTTGGATATACTGGGGGATTGTAGGGAAACGGTAGCAAGAAACGCGGAAATCCTCATAAAAGCGGTGGAGTATACAGGGTTAGAAGTGAGTGAATCAAAAACAAAGTACATGATTGTGGATAAGCTAGGCATCTGCAGAGGGGAGGAAGATCTCAGAGTTGGGAATTTTACTTTTGAAAAGGTTAGCGAATTCAGGTATCTGGGTACGACCATAAATGATAGAAACGAGATTAATATCGAAATAAATAAGAGACTCCATTCGGGTAATGCTTGCTTCTACGCCGTGAGTAATTTACTTAAGTCGAGGCTGTTGTCTAAAAACGTCAAAATAAGAATATACAGGACAATAATACTGCCTGTGGTTCTGTACGGGTGCGAAACGTGGGCTCTCACTAAGCAGGCGGACAACCGTTTTAGGGTATATGAAAATAAAGTCTTGCGAAAAATATACGGGCCGAAGAAAGATGAGGAAACCGGGGAATGGAGGAGACTACACAATGATGAGTTACATAATCTGTACGCGTCACCAAATATTGACAGAATAATAAAATCGCGCAGATTGGGATGGGCAGGGCACGTAGCGAGAATGGGTGACGACCGTACGGCAGCGCGTGACATGAAGGGCAGGCCGATGGTAACGCTACCTCTAGGTAGACCTAGACGTAGATGGGAGGACAACGTAAAAGCGGATCTAGTAGAAATAGGACGGGTGGGTGTCGATCGGAGAGGTGCATCTTGGGTGGGGTTGACACAAGATAGGGCAGCGTGGAAGGCTTGCGTAGATGAGGCGATGAACTTTCGAGTTCCAAATGCCATGTAAACAAAAAAAAAAAAAAAATCAAAAAGATGTATATAATTATTTAAAATTTAATTTTCAAATTGTAGGTTTAATATTCAAATGCATACAGAACTGTAAAATATTAATATCAGTACTGTTCAGTATAGTCAACATATGGAACTGTCTAGTTTACTGAGTTACTATTGTAAAACATTTTCGTATACTTGCTACAATATCTTCGAAATTTAGCCCGCCTGTTTAAGAAAACTTTTATTTTTACTTTCAAAAAAAGTGTAACTACACCTGAACTGAAAGATGTTGAAATGAAATGCGTGTCACAAATCGACACATTCAATTCCATTTATATATTGTTATAATATTCTTTTTCATTTTATGATCTGACGATACAAATGGATGTGTAAAAATAATATTTTATACATAAAAATACATGAAAATCTTTTATTATAGGAACTCTCGTAGTTTATAAGCCTTTAGCTTAAGCTTATTATAAGTATATACTTTTTATTCGCCTATTTTATTTATAACATAAATATTAAAATGGTAGTTAGAAAGTATAATAAAGAGTGGGAAAAAGACCCTCGATTCGCGTCGTGAATAACTAGAGGTCATACTGATAATGAGGGTGAAAATGCTTTGTGCAAATTTCGTAATCAAACATTGATTCCTCATACATACAATTTGAATCACCATGCAAGTACAAAAACCCATCAAATGAATGTTACTTTGCAAATCCATAATGCAGTAGAATCAATAAGGTAGACATTGAATCACAAGAAAAAGAAATTATCCCACCACCTGTATCAGCGCGATCAAATCCGGCATCAGGAACATGAAGCGAATCAGCTGATCAAGATTATGATGCTATACCAGGCTGTAACACAGAATCGTCTACAGATTTGACACTTCAACGTAGACAAATTGTTGACAGCGAAACGCCAAATCAGGATAAGAAAAAAAATATCTCGAAAAATGGAGTGCAAATGAAGAGTATTAGTACATTATACGTGAAAATGACAAGAAAGTTAAGTGCACTGCTTGTAATACGATCTTTCTTATAGTAAAAAATGTCATAGATAAGCACTTAAAAAGTGACTAGCATTTATTCAATACCGGGAAATACCAGCGACAACAAAATTCGACGAGGACGTTGCAATTGCAGAAATTAGATTAGCAGCTATGGCAGTGGATCGTAATTCATCTTTTAATGGTTTAGAAGAATCCGTAAAAATATTGCAAAGTAATACGTGCTACAGATTTGCTAAAAAAGGTTTCATTGGATAAACAGAAAACTCAATTTTCAGTTCTTATTGATGAATGTACTGATATTTCTGTACATTCTTGTATGTGATTAACAGTTCGATATACAGACACCGAACGTAAGAAAGTATGCGATACACTATGGGATATTGTTCGTTCATACAAAGGAGATGAAAAATCGAAAGCTGATGCTGAATACGTATTCAACGAAGTAATTGATACGTTTAAAAAAGCTGACGTGCCAACAACTAATATTATTTCTTTTTGCTCAGATACTTGTAATTTAATGATGGGCCAGTGTAATTCAATTGCAACCAGGTTTCAAGCGTTAGTACCAAACATTAAAATAGTCAAATTTTCTTGTCATCTGGAGCATTTGGTTGCACGTGATGCAATGAAAGTATTTCCATCCGAATGTTTAGAATTAATATCATCACTTTATAATCACAAAGAATGCATAATTAGTTTGTTCTTCAAGAGAAACTTGGTTTAGATCCATTAGTAATATTAAGACATACACCAGTACGATGGGTTTCACTGTATTTGTGTATATTACGCATTTTACGTAGATACACAGCTCTTATCATATTTTTGAGAAATGAAACCAAAGAAAAGTCCAATCGGCAAACTACAGGAAAATCCGTTGAAAATATGTTAAAGCTGCTGGAGGATCCCTTAATGCTGTCGTATTACCTTTTCTTAGAAGCTATGTTGTCGAGGTTAACAAGAGCAAATGAATATTTACAGTCCGGAAAGGCTATTGTTCCGAATTTAAACAACAAAATGACAGATGTATACATAGAATTACTCAATGTACATGAAAGATGATTATGTGGATAGATTTTGCAAACGTAGATCCTGATGATTATAATCACTTTAAAAAATAAATGATATCTCTATCGGAGAAAATGCACAAAATTTGTTTAATAGTATCATCAACAATTCACCGATCTTCGAACAATTGATAGACTTTCAAGAAGATTTTCTCAAAACTTGCAGAAAATTTCTGATAGAAAGTTGCACTCAAATGAAAGAACGATGCGACCTAAAAGAGGATCGCCATTTCTTTAATCCGCAAAATGCATTTGAAGGGTATCCCCATGTAAAATCATGTAGTGAATCATCTTGCAAAAAGAAAATGAATGATAAGTGGTCTCGTTTATTAACATATAAATTTTGGTTTATTATTAATAGAGTTTTTGTGAATCAGAAAGTAGCGAGTATTTATTTGAAGAGTTAGCTAATTTTGCTCTAACTATTCTTCGTGTTCCCCACTCGAGTGCAACGCCAGAAAGAGTATGGAGTAAACTAAAAGATGTTAAAACAAGCAAAATAAGTAGTTTAAGTTTCCTTATGGTTCGTGCTATACTTTTAGCTGCTCAATATATTAAAGATCATAAGGGAGCTCAACTATTCAAGCCAACTTCAGAGATGATCGGAGCAATGAAAAATATTTTAAATAGTCGACAACGAAAATTACAAAAACAAATATTTAATATTTAATAATGCTGCTTGCCAATACAGTGACATTGAATTAACATGAAGCATTAAACAAAGATGACAAGCAAAGGAACTGATGTTTCACAAAAAATATGCAGATATGAAAATAAAAGATAGTAACAGTAAAGAACAAAAATCAATTACTTCGTTGAGTTACAAAATAGGTCTAATGACTTACAATCGGAAAAAATTAATTTGACAACTTTCTAGACAATCCGGATTGTGATGATAGCAATGTTTTAAATAATAATACCCTTATCAACGAGGATATTAAAAATAATATCAATAGCAATACTACTTTTATTGCCAAGCATCATTCTACGGAAGATTGTGCACCATACAAGAAATGTCACTTAAATGACCGTTCCGTAGTCAATGATATTATGACTTGTACAAATCAATTATCAAGTACTAATAATAATTTTTTTTTTTTACATGGCATTTGGAACTCGAAAGTTCATCGCCTCATCTACGCAAGCCTTCCACGCTGCCCTATCTTGTGTCAACCCTACCCAAGATGCACCTCTCCGATCGACACCCACCCGTCCTATTTCTACTAGATCCGCTTTTACGTTGTCCTCCCATCTACGTCTAGGTCTACCTAGAGGTCGCGTTACCATCGGCCTGCCCTTCATGACACGCGCTGCCGTACGGTCGTCTCCCATTCTCGCTACGTGCCCTGCCCATCCCAATCTGCGCGATTTTATTATTCTGTTAATATTTGGTGACGCGTACAGATTGTGTAACTCATCATTGTGTAGTCTCCTCCATTCCCCGGTTTCCTCATCTTTCTTCGGCCCGTATATTTTTCGCAAGACTTTATTTTCAAATACCCTAAAACGGTTGTCCGCCTGCTTAGTGAGAGCCTGAATTCGCTAACCTTTTCAAAAGTAAAATTCCCAACTCTGAGATCTTCCTCCCCTCTGCAGATGCCTAGCTTATCCACAATCATGTACTTTGTTTTTGATTCACTCACTTCTAACCCTGTATACTCCACCACTTTTATGAGGATTTCCGCGTTTCTTGCTACCGTTTCCCTACAATCCCCCAGTATATCCAAATCATCTGCGTAGCCTAGTATCTGCGTTGTTCCATTAAGCGTTGCGCCCATCTGGCTAACCTGCATTTTTCTAACGGCATACTCTAACGTTAAGTTGAACAGCACCGTAGAGAGCCCATCCCCTTGTTTTAAACCATCGCGTATCATGAAGGGTTCTGATACATTACCGCCTACTCGGACCTTTCCCGTGCTTCCGTCCATACATATTTGAATTAATCTCACGAGTTTTTTCGGTACACCGAGAAGTACTAGAATTTGATACATTTTGCTTCGCTTAATAGAGTCGTACGCTTTTTTAAAATCTATAAATAGTTGGTGTATGGTTTCGCAAAATTCCCACTTTTTCTCTAACAACTGTCTTATGGTAAACATTTGATCGCTCGTCGATCTGTTGCGCCGAAATCCGCACTGATAATCTCCTACTATATCTTCCGCGAATGGAGTGAGTCTAGCTTGTATTACGTTTGACAGAACTTTGTAGCACGTTGCTAAAAGTGAAATACCCCTATAGTTATTGCAGTTTGTCTTATCCCCCTTTCTAAAAATCGGTATAATGATAGATTCCTTCCAATTTTCGGGTATTGATTCATTTTTCCAGATGGCACATACTAGTTTATAGATTTTGAAAGTGAGCTCGACGCCCCCATATTTGAGTAACTCAGCTGGTATAGAGTCATTTCCCGCGGCTTTGTTGTTTTTTAGTTTTTTAATCGCGGCCTCTACTTCTTGGTAGCTCGGTTCCTCCACGTGGAGTTCAGCAGTGTGAATTTCGTCCCCTAATTCTTCGCTATTTTCGTGCACGTTTAATAATTTATCGAAATAATTTTTCCACAGCGACAGTAATTCGTTGTCATTTGTTACGAGGTCCCCGTTTTCGTCCTTCATCAATTGCGCTCTACTCCTAAAACCCTTTCTGATGGCGTTAATCCCTCTGTACATTTCGCGGGGGTTATTTTCCTTACTGTTAGTTTCTATTCTCCTAATGAGATTCTTTTGATACTCCCGCTTCTTATTTCTGTAGATCGCGCTCGTCTGTTTCCTTACGTTAGAATACTCTTCTACGGTCTTATCGCTTCTATTTTGTAAGCTATCTAATTTAGCCTTTTTGCGCCTTTCAAACCAGAGTTCGCACTCTTCATCAAACCATGGTTTGCTCTTTGGCTTTTTCTTTTTACCCAGTACTTTGTTCGCGGCCTCTTTTACCGTTTTTTCGATGTCCCCCCATAAGCTATTCGGTTCGTCATTCCCCTCCGGCGATGTGTTTGCTTCTTCAAGTGCCTGAAACCTGTTATTAATTTCTATCTGGTACCTAATTCGCTCTGTTCTATCTCGTAGTTTCTCAATATCGTAGCTTTCTACCTTGTTTGCTCGCTTACTATTTTGATTCGCTACTAGTCTAGCTCTTAATTTGGCTACTACTAGGAAGTGGTCCGAGTCGCTATCTGCCCCTCTGTAAGCCCTTACGTCAAGAACATTAGTATGACGTCTTTTTTCAATGAGGAAATGATCAATTTGGTTCTGTGTGGCCCCGTCCGGCGATGTCCACGTTGCCTTGTGTATGTTCTTGTGCTTAAAACACGTAGTTTTGATTATAAGATCTTTTGCCGCCGCGAAATTTATGACCCTAATACCGTTATCATTGCTGGCTTCGTGCAGGCTTTCCTTACCTATAGTAGGCCTAAACATTTCCTCCCTACCTATTTTAGCATTGAAATCGCCTAATACTATTCTTGTGTCGTAAGACGCGAACTGGTTGATTACCTGCTCTAAAGTTTCGTAATAGAGATCCTTAGCTTCTTCTTCTTTGTCCTCCGTAGGACAGTGTACATTAATAAATACATATCTATACCATTGACCTTCGATAATGATGTACGAGAGCCTATCATTGACGGATTTGAAACTTTTATCCGAATGTATGATGCTTTTGCTTACGAGAAATCCGGTGCCTAGAGATCCCCCACTCCCGGCCCCATACAGGTACGCGAAGTTACCCGATGCTAGTACTCCGCCATCTGACCACCGCGATTCCTGTATTGCTACCAAATCTAGATTGTACCTATTAGCTTCCTTTACGAGTTCTTTAAACGCACCTGCTCTGTATAGACTGCGAACATTCCAAGTTCCGACCCTTAAGTCCCTTTTGGTTCGGATTTGATTTTTTTGAGCCATGATGTTATGTTAAACCCGCGCGCTTCGGATCCTGTTCCGATCGCAGGTGTGTCCACCGTTCTAGAGGTGATAACCCCATACCTCTCTAGAACTAAGTATGAGAGCTTTCCGACTTTGACGAGGACAGTGTCAATTCGTCGTCAGACACACTACGGTTTCATTCTCGCATCCTAACGCCCCCCTGCAAGGCAGCGCGCCTTCGCTGGCATCGTTACCGCGTAAGACCAGGTGACGAATCATTCTACACATCCCCTTTCGGGGCAGTTGTCATCCCTCCCGCATCCTCCTCGGCAGCAGGATTTTTGCCCATTTTTGTAATGTGTGATGAAAGAGATAGATTGAGAGATAAGAGATAATGTTAAGTGTTTTTGTTGTTGTGGTGCTTGCGTAGTGTTTCTAGATGAATGCGTTCGACAGTGTGGGCTCATCACACCCACGCCTGTTCCTATCGGCTGTCCGCGGCTGCTTATTCAATTTATTCGCAGCTAACCTCTTTCTCAGGGGCTGTTCCTCTATCCGCAACCTAAGGACGCGCTGTGTAGTGGTGATAGGCACCCACCCGTCCGATCTGGACGACAACGCCCAAGACCCGCTTAGGGTAGCGGCATTGTAACAGAGAAACACATTGTACATCTTTTTTATGCAAAAACAAAAACAAGAGCTTTGTTAAAATTGAAATACATAAAAAAATAATAATTTTATCCTCGCCCCTACTAAAGAATATTGCATACATAAATTTGACAACAGATATTTTTAAATCGCATTTTCAAAGTATTATTGCAAAACAAATTTATCCAGGCCATGATAAGCTTTAGGTCTTACACGGATAGAATCATAACTCTGCTAAAAATGACCAATTAGACCCGATTAATGCCGATTTCATTTTAATCGGTTCTAATCGGTTTTAATTAAGATGATCGAGCAGTACGATTATTAGTTAATTGGTTTTAATCAGCTTTAATTGGAAGTCGTTCCGAATACGTAAAACCCCGATTTATTTTTGTTGTAATATATGAATTTATACAGTCTAATACTTAAAACGGTACTCGTCGCGCCATCTACTGGTTGACGACAATTTGGTGCAACGAGACAAGCTCGATCGAACGCGAGCATAGTGCGCATGCCTCGCGTATATACTCTAAGCGCATACTATACTGTATACTCAGCTCCGTGGAGTCAGACTATGCGACACTGTACTATACTCTCCCTCTTGCCTGTAAGACTCCGAGCTGAGCGGACGCACTGCCGACTACGTCTGGCTCTCAAGCCACTCTATCAATAAACTAATATTTATTATAATCAATAATAAATCTGCCTCACTTATTCATCCACCACTTCCAACATGGTAGTAGAGCGTTGGAACCTTTTATTTTAAATTTTACATTAACCTTCGGGGAGATGTAAAATTGAGGGGGGTTATAAAGTGAGGTTAGAAGAAAAGCCACGTGGAAAAGAAGTAAACGGTTATTGTTAACGAACTGAATAGCACAGAGAAAAATTGAGTAGTGAAATTAAAGGAGAAAATTTCTCAGAAAGATTATATGCTTGTGAAGCATTGGAATTCGAATTTTCGTGTCGAAACGTCTGTCGAATAACGAAAAGTTTCAAGTGAAGATTAACCAGTCAAATAAGGTTAAAATCAAAAAATATATACTCAGTGACGAAGATAAAGGTACAAACTTATAAGAAGATTTTTGAAAATTAATCAAGATTTAAGTGCGATGTCAGTGGATTAAAGTCGGCAAGTGAAAAACATGGTAACGTGCTAGTACAGAGCACGTGGCAATTTCGAGGTTAAGCACATGTTCTCGTGGCTTAAGCTAAAAGTAATTCAAGATCACGAATTAGAAAATAAAGAAATTGTTTGGAAGGAAAATATAAGAAATCCGATTAGAAAATTATTTTTAAAAGAATTGAAGAAAATTATTATACTAAAAAGACAAGTGTACGCAAATATAAGAATTACAAAACAAGAAATGGCTAAGCAAGCCAAAATTGAAGATATTTTGAGATCCAGAAGTCAAAGCAATGATTGAAGATAACAGAAAGGACGAACCAAAATGGAATAAAATGGATTTAAAAGCCAGAACAATAATTATAAGCACAATATCGGATAAACAATTAGAATATGTTGGTGAATGCACAACGGCTTTCGAGATGATAAACAAATTCGACAAGATGTATTTAAGTCAGTCTACAGCCCTGCAAATTATATGCAGAGGAAAATTCGAAGAAATTAAATTAAATAATTACAAAACAGTGGAAGAATTTTTTGTAGAATTCGAAAAGGTCACTAATGAGTTCAAAACGGCTGGTGGAAAATTAGAAGAAACCGAAAAGTTAAGATATTTAATCAGAGCTTTGCCACCAAGTTACAGCTACATCGGAGATTTTATAGATGTTGTCACAGACGCACACGTCTGCAACGCGAGCTTGGGAGACGAGTCAGCGATAAGAGTCTGCCGAGCCGTACTACGATGCATAGCGTCCGAATGCGTCGTAGACGTTAGCTCAGTGGTTAGAGCTCCTGCTTGTTAATCTCGGGGTCCGCGGTTCAAGCCCGCGTCTACTCTTTTTCGCTTTCCGACTCGTTCTCCTCTTCGTCCGTTACAATGTTATACCAGAGGATCAACGAACAGTAGAGTATGTAAAGTCAAAAATTAAAGAGAAAAATATGACTCAACCCGAGTCTAATAATAAATCAAACGTCAGTACCTTTACGGTACAAACCAGACGCAAATGTTTCAACTGTGGAAAATTTGGCCACTTCAAAGACGAATGCACAAGACCACATCAGAGCAACCGGGGACGAGGTGCTCACTCCAGTCAAGGTCAACGAGTTCACCAACGAGGTTCCAACAGAGGCTACAACAGAGGCTACACCAGGGGTCACAACAGAGGTGGAAACTACAGAGCTCAAGGTCGTGGACGAGGTTCATCTCAACCCAGGGGGAATCTTCAGGCGAACAACAGGAAGACCACCCATCCGAAGCATGGCTGACACAGGTCTGCAATCCAGAGGTAAATCAGGTAACTGTGTTAAAAAATAGTAGCGAAAATTTAGGACAAATAAATTGGATTCTAAATAGTGGCTGTACTGACCACATTATAAATAACGATAAATTCTTTCATAAATTCATATGTTTAAAAGAGCCTATTGATGTAAAATTACCAGACGGTAATAAAAAATTTGAAAGCCACTAAAATTCGAACTGCGAAATTACTTTTCAAAAATTATTACAATCAAAAACAAGTAGATGTTAAAAATGTTTATTATGTTAAAGGAATTAAGCAAAATATATTGAGTTTATCTAAAGTCACAGAAAATTGCACAGTAGTAGCTAAAATGATAATGCCAAAATATACAATAAATCTAAAGAGTTGATAGCAGTTACAAATAAAAAAGATAATCTCTATTTTATGAAAAGTTTTGTACTACAAATGGAGAACAAAGAAATTTACGTAAATTCAATGACACTGACTGATAAAGAGAAATGGCATAGGGCACTTGGTCATGTAAATTATCAATACTTAGTTAGTCAAAAATAAATTAGTAGAAGGCCTGCCAGAAAAAATCGAAAGTACTGAAATGAAATGTGCAAATTGTATAGAAAGTAAAATGGCTAATGTACCGTTTGAAAATAATAGAACAAAAACTACTGAAATTTTAGAATTAATTCACACAGATTTAAATGGTCCACATAACACAATCGGTTATGGTGGAGAAAAATATTTCGTAACTTTTGTTGATGATTACAGTAAATGCACTAGAATCTTTTGTATTAAAAACAAATCAGAAACTGCCAGTTGTCTGAATGAATATGTAAATTTAGTAGAGAATAAATTTCATAAAAGGGTAAAAAAGTTGAAATTTGATAATGGCGAAGAATATTTGAACCGCGAGATTTATGATTTTGTAAAGTCCAAAGGAATAGAATTAGTAACATGTCCACCGTACGTCCATGAACTGAATGGAGTAGCGGAAAGATACAATAGATCAGCTATGGACATATGTAGATCCTTAATGCTTGAAGCGCAAATTCACAGACGTTATTGGCCCGAAATAATTAAAACTGTTGCTTATTTAAAGAATCGTATAATTGCTAATACAGCGGAGAACAAAACTCCTTATGAAATATTTTTTGGTATCAAACCTAATGTAAAAAATTTGAAAATTTATGGTAGTCGAGTCTTTGTAAGAGTTCCAGAAGCGTTGCGAAAAAGTAAATGGGATGATAAAGCCTAAAGTACATAACATATATATATAACAACGGATTAATCCCGATCACACGTGTTGGTTGAAAACTGATTAGGCCCGATTCCGTTTACAACCGATAATTACCATAGAAGATTTAAATTACAAAAAAATCAACGGTTAAGAGCAATTTTTTCCAATTCAAAATTATTAATATTATTGGTATTATGAATATTATGGCATTATTTAAGTTTTCATTAATAATGTTACAAATAATTTAAGTTAATAATTAACTACTATTTTTTCGTTTGCGATACAATCACAGCTTTTCTATTATATTTGATAAATGCCTAGTGTCATCCTCCTCGTAGACGATATCTCGTCAACCGGAGGATCCCTCCGGACACTTGGACATCGTTTACAGGGTGTCACGAATATTTCGCCGGATATTCATACTTTACCGAATTCTAACCCTCGTAGACGATGTCTCGTCAACCGGAAGGTCCCTCCGGACACCTGGACATCGTCTACAGGGTGTCCCGAGTATTAACTCTATTATTTTCAAAATTTTGTATGGCGTCTATTTAGCAAGAATTACAAAAGTAAAAGTTGTTCTTGAAGCGAATCCAGAGATACGACGTTCTCGAACTTGCCACCGGGATACGACGTTCTCGAAGCCGCCACCAGGATACGACGACCTTGTAGCCGCCGACGAGATACGTTCTTATTCCACTCAGCCGTCGATATTATAATAATAAATCTTTAAATATTTTTAAAATAAATTATTAGTCTTTTTATTAAAATCTTGATTTATTTTTCTATAATCCTCCAACATCATTTTCTATAGATTCTGTTCAGGGATCAAAATAGCCCCCAGGTCGACGAAAGATCGTCCAGATGTCCGGAGGGACCCTCTGATCGACGGGACATCGTCTACGAGGGTTAGAATTCGGTAAAGTATGAATATCCGGCGAAATACTCGTGACACCCTGCAGACGATGTCCAGGTGTCCGGAGGGTCCCTCCGGTTGACGTGACATCGTCTACGAGGAGGATGACACTAGGCATTTATCAAATATAATAGAAAAGCTGTGATTGTATCGCAAACGAAAAAATAGTAGTTAATTATTAACTTAAATTATTTGTAACATTATTAATGAAAACTTAAATAATGCCATAATATTCATAATACCAATAATATTAATAATTTTGAATTGGAAAAAATTGCTCTTAACCGTTGATTTTTTTTGTAATTTAAATCTTCTATGGTAATTATCGGTTGTAAACGGAATCAGGCCTAATCAGTTTTCAACCAACACGTGTGATCGGGATTAATCCGTTGTTATAGTGGTGCAAATGTAATCGTATTTAAAGGATTAGAGTTAAGGTTGGTAATAATCGGTTGTAAACGTAATCAGTCCAAATAATTATTTAACTAATACTGTGAGATCGTGATTAATCAGTTCTTATAGTGGTGCAAATGTTATAGTGTTTTGAAAGAATAGCGTTTGTGTCTATGATAATCGGTTGTATTTGGAATTGGTTAAAAATCAGTACTTAACCAATATTGTATGATCAGAATTGATCGGTTCTAATATTGTTGTTTTAAACTTAACCGTGTTTAAAAAATTAGTGTTGGGGCCGTTAATAATCAGTTATAATCGGAATTGCTTGAAAGTGGTATTCAACTGACATTTTATGATTGCGCACGATCTAGATTCGGTGATCGGTCAGGTGATACTGACCACCTCGAGCACAACTTCATTTAAAGAGCAGACAAAGTACCTTGGAAAACATTACTTCGGTTTATCAGTTATCGGTTTTGTATTTCTATCCAAAATAGACATGTATCAGGCGAACAAAGTGACTGTTGCAGACACGCTGCCAGGGGTCGTCCGGTTTTTCTCACTAGCAAGCGCAAAGAATCTATGATGGTTAGTATATAAGGCCGTTTAAGTTACTACACTAACCAATTAATCATAAGATATACGTGCAAATCCATTGAAACCGATTAATGAACCATAGCATACTAGACCGCAACATTTGCACAATTACAAACGATTTAGACCGATTAAAAGAAATAACAATCGGGTTTAATACGTTTTTGTGATCCGAGATTTCTGAATATAATCCGATTAACACATTATAACCGATTATAACCGATTTTAACCGATTAAAACATCGTCAAAAATTTTGCCCAATCGGTGCAAATCGGTTATAATTGTGTTAATCGGTTTATATTCGGAAATCCCGGATCACAAAAACGTATTCAAATCGATTAGGTTTTTTTATCGGGTCTAATTGGTTTGGAAATGAATTTTAAAAGGACGATTGAAAATCTGAGTTTCCTTAAATGTAGTAGCGTTTGTTAGGAGCGACGTTATATTATAAGTAAATAATTAATCACATAAACCCTAATACACCAAACACAGGTATGACCGAATAATTTTTTTAAAATACAAAATAAACCAAGATAATAATACTATTATGTGATTGGCTGTAGGTATAATAAATGAACCTAGTTTATTACAAAAAGATAATATAGCGCGTAAGACTTCTTAACATTCTCTAGGTGTGAATATATATGTAAAATATATGTGTTACGTAATAAATAATGTAAATAAAAGTACAATAGAAACCTAAATCGATGGTAAATCGACAAGGTTTGGAATTAAATCATTCGTCAATTATAATTAAGAAATAGTTATTCTAAAAATATTATAATCAAATATAAAAAATAAACAATTACAAATTGTTTGCATAACCTCGAAAAAATAAAAAATAAAGAATAAAGCCTTGTAAGCTGGATACATTTTGTTTTTAAATTACTATTTTAATACACTAGTAAATTCCAGTGCGCTTCGCTAAAGTTTACAGGTTACAGAAGATTAAAATGGTAGCAGTATTAATTTATCACATAATTATTTAATACAAACTCTAAAACATATAATATTTAAAACTAATTAATTTTTAATCATAAATTTAATTAATACCCAAATTTTTGCCAATTTTTTGACGATTTAGTTTAGCAGATATGATTTTTGTTTAAAATAATCTTTTTCATCATAACAACTGAATAAAACGATCAATTTAGAAAATCTTGCGGAAAAAATTAGGCATCTATATTCTCTTTCAGAAACACTATTGCTGAATATATTGTATAGATTATATAACGAAACAAAAAAAGAAAAAATATTTTGTTAAAAATAGAGAAATGGCCATAAAGTAGCCATACAATGATCAGAATCCACAAAATAAACACTTAAAAAAACAATTTCTTTATTTCAAAGTGAGGAAATATTTATGCGCATCAAATTTTATTACAATCAATCAGGTACTTCCAGAATTATGTATGCATACACACACACAGCCATTCGTACTGGCCTGCTTGTTCACCCGACCTCACATCTCCATACTTTTATTTGTGGGGATGTTTAAAAAATGTTGTTTTTCAAGAACGGCCCACAACTAGAGCAGACATGCAAGATCATATTCGTCGAGCATGCGCAGCTATACCAAGACGGATATTGCTCAAGACCGTTCACCATTTCCAGACGCGATTAAATTTATGCCTCGAAGCTAATGGACGCCATTTCGGACATTTGCTTCGAAATTTATCAAATAATATTTAGAATAGTGAGAGGCAAGGGGACTAACGTAAATCAAGCACCCCAATCGTGAGAGGCGAGGGGACTCACGTTAATCAAGCACCCCGATCGTGAGAGGTAAAGGGACTCTCGGAAATCAAGCACCCCGATCGTGAGAGGCACGGGGCCTCACGTAAATCAAGCACCTCGTTCATGAGAGGCAAGGGGACTTACGTAAATCAAGCACCCCAATCATCAGAGGCAAGGGGACTCACGTTAATTAAGCGCCCCAAAGGAAACATAACTTACTACGTCCACGTCGTTGTTTCTGGGTTACGCCAAAAATAAGATTGAGAACGAAATTAAAATATTTTATTTAATGAAACTGCTTTTTTATGACTTTTACACATGTTATTAATGTTAAAATGATCAGTCATTGGCCCTTTAAACTTATTAAACAATCAAACTTTCGAAAAAAAACAGTTTGTGAACATTAGACCTTGAATTGACCTATTTAAGGTCACGTGAAAAACTTATAAACTACCATTGTAGAGATGAAATGTATCGCCCTTCCCGAATCTGGCGCTAGAAATAGGTGCTTCCATTAAAAATAAATACTTACCTTCAAATGACCTTGAAAATTGACTTCCCCAGATCAAAGTTTGGTGACCGCCATTGTCGTAAGCCATTTTCAACATTAGTAAACCAACAAAAATTGGAAAGAAACCGGTCTTAGATAAATTTTCAATATTTGACCTTCATTCGACCATTTCAAGGTCACTTTGAGAACTTATAAACCATTATTGTGAACATGAAATTTTCTGCTATTTCCGAATCCGGCGTCAAAAATAGGTGTTTGTATTTAAAAAAACACTCTGACCTTCAAATGACCTTAAAAAATTAAGTTCAAGATCAAAACTGAGTTTACCAAAAGATGGCCTCCCTTGTCCCCTTAAACTTTTGTCTGAACTATTTTCTTGTAGCATGCTTAGATTCCGAGAAATTTGAGTGGGGCGATTAAAATGGTCCACCCTTTATATGTATATATATATTTATTTATTTCATTGTACGACTTTTATAATAATGGTTGCTCATAAAAATATTTATTCAAAGATCAAAGACCGAGATTATTGCTAATAGTTTCAAGTACTAATTCTTACAAAATTATAATTTATTTTTAGTTAATACTGATTAATACTAAAACTCGCGGTAACTTTAATTTTATAATATTTTTTTTAGTTTATTTAGTAAAAATCGTAATAAATTAGACTGAGTCAGGCGATTTTTTAAGCAATTTCTTGATTTGCTGGTCATTGTTCTTAGACGGTTATTCTATTAATAGATTATCCGTAAAAGGTGCATGCATATAAATAATGTAATAACACAAGGTCAAATAAGGAAAATAATACTAACAAAATTTTAATTATCCTCAGTTGTACACAAATGATTTAATATCAAGTGAACAATGTAATGAAAACATTTTTCTATACCCTTGACAGCGTTTTCAACAGTTTAAAAAAAACGAAATGAAATTTTCATTTTATGGTCGAAAATCTCTCGATTGGCAATAATTTTGTCCAATTTATCCATAATCTCGGCATGATGGGCACAGTACTCTGCAAAAAGACAAATTAATACGACATTTATCATATTTTCTTTCATTATTTTTTATAACATTTAAATCCGCATAAATGTATATAGTTACGATTGAAATTTTAAAACCGTAAAGAACATTGAAAAATATTTTCATAAATAAATAATATTACTGTGATATAGTATACAACTGCTAAGAAAACGTACGTTGTTTTTGATGCAAATGTAATGATACGTAAATTAATTATCACGTACTTTTCGTCCTCAAATAGATGACGTTTTAATTAGCACAGACAGATTATTTAACATTCCCAGACACATTAATTATTTGTTTGCGCTTGAAGATGCCATGAAGTACAAGTATAATACAAAAATATTTTTTTCCAATAAACATGAAATCTGTCATAATATGTAAGAAACGGCAATATCATAAAAGGCGTGCATACATACAATGAGAAACATAAATATTATGTTATTAAACAATACAATTAACTTACTGCTCGGATCGCAGGCCTTATCAAGATTTGCACTTTGATCGTCATGCGCAGCTGCAAACACAATAATAACATATGATTATTAAAAATCCTATAAAATGTAGGGGATAGTAACCCGGTGAGGTTAAACATAGCTTTATAAACACACTTGTTTGTTGTCGACATAACGAAAAATTGAATTAGTTTCATAAATTTATGTCCGTAAGTCCGGTTAGATCGCGACGAACGTTATGCTGAGGTGGTGGTATTATCCTTATATGGTACTTCCATTTATGGCCACATCAAATACTTATATTTATATTTAATATATTTAAAATAGTCAGTCCCAAATCAGTACATATTTTTAATACGTATTACCAGGCAAATTACATGTTTTTAGTACGTACTAAAGATACATACAAAAAATATGTATTTATTTTTAACAGGGACGCGACGAAGAGTTCATGGGATGGTCAGCATGGATAAGGGCGCTTCGCGAGATTAAGTCATGATTCGTGCCGTGATGCTTAACACCGAAAAATTGCGCGTTTTCAGAAGTTCAGTTACGCGTATTCTGCGATGCTAGTGCGCTTGCTTATTCTGCTGCTATTTATGCTCGTTTTGTTATTAAAAATGCACCTGTACATATTGTTTTGGTTATGGCTAAATCGCGCGTAGCGCCGCTGAAGTCGCTGCCGATACCGCAACTCGAACTGCAAGCCGCGTTATTAGTTGCGCATTTAATAACGACGGCCGAAAAAGAATTCCGGATCAGCATTAATCATCGTATTTTATGGTGGGACTCGGCGACGGTTTTTGCGACGGGGTAACCGTCGAAGTAGGAATCTCTCTCTCTCTCTCTCTCTCTCTCTCTCTCTCTCTCTCTCTCACTCTCTCTCTCTCTCTGGTGCTGGTGGTAAGCTAAGCACGCACTCTAATTCGCTCTGTGCAATAATACTAGTTATTAATATTCTCTTCACTCTTTCGAGTAACCTTTTACAGCGGAAGAGTCTTCCCAACAGCTCCTAAGCGTCAGGCAAAAAAACTGCAATCTTTTTGCAATTTTAAGAGCCGGGAAGGATTTCCGCAAAAAGTTGTGCTACATAACCTCAATCATCCAGAGACGTGCTTTACTATCGTTGTGCTCCGCCAATCTCCGACTCGTAGTAGACGAAGCATTACGAATTTTAGAAGTAAAAGCGAAGGCACTAGAACCTGACGTACAGAGGGACGGTTGGGACATCAAGAAATACGCAACATACTTTCGCGAACTAAAAGTAAAGTGTTCAACCAAAAAACCGCAGTCAACGGTGATACAAACGCGCGCTGCGATATGCGACGCTTTAGAAGCAGAACTCGACAGGGAGCAAATCGAAAAAACAGTCAATTGCAACACCTTAGTTAACGTCGTAGGGGATTTCATAGCAGCTCGCGTAAATCCGACGTCTCTAATTAAATTCCTGGCGGGCGACGACGAGGAAGACTTAACGTATATACCGCAATTAATTCTCAGAGCAGAAATTACGGAGGATTATCAAACATCAGGCCTTCCAAGCAATAATATGTCCTTCTATGAGAATTAAACAAAACGGGACATTCATCGAATAAACAAATAAATCCGGACGCAGTTGAAGTCAAAAAATTTCAGTTTTCGACACCCCGAATAAACACCTTCATACCGAGAGAAAACTTACTACAATCGAGCGCAGACGCATATAACAATGCGTCGGTAAGCGTCTTACATAGTAAAGCGGCAGAAAAAGTGATGCGAGATTTACCGAGGTTTGACGGAAAAAACATACCTGTGCACTTATTCGTGTTAGACGGCGACGCATACAACTCAACAATCAATAAAACATTCAGATCAGTAAGAGAAATTAGTAAGCACCTCGAATCAACATTCGGTTTGGGAAAATCAACGGACGAACTACTCGGAGAACTCGCGAAAATAAGGCAAAAAAAGGGAGAAAAAGTCGTTACTTATTCTAATAGAATCCGAATTTTGGACGTGAACATCAAGGCGGCAGCGAATATGGAAAGAAAAGCGACGCCAAATTTTTAACGCGGAACTTAGTCGAAAATTAATATATTATTTCAAGAAAGGACTAGATTGGCCAATAAGCACGCTGCTTGGCGAATTTAATTATGTAAACGAAGCAATTATCCATGCAATAGAAATAGAGCGTGATTTCGCATGCTATGAAGAAAATCAGGATCAAAAAAATAATACGGCTCAAATTTGCGTAGTAAACCCTCAAGCTATAGAAAAATGCCAAATCTGTAGTAATAAAGGCCGGGGTAGAAAAAGATATTTCAGGAGAAAGTCAGGGAGAAAGCCCGGAGATAAAGCAACCACCGCGACGGGTCAGAACGGTGACGAGTAACTGGGACCGGAGGAACTCGGAATCGAGACAACGGGGACGCGACAGGACTCAAACGAGGGGGAGGTACAGGGTATGTTCCGATAAGGTAACATCAAGTAAATCCGGCAACAGCGTAATTTCTGTTACCGAGATTTGACGTCTCGAAACGGTCAATAACGATTGCTGACTACCGGAGCTGTGTTCCGCAACCCAAAACATGCATGGCGCTGAATGGGCACTGATGATGACTCGTGTTTCAGGCTGGAAATTTTCAATTAAAAGAAGAAGGAAGAATTCGCAATTATGGCAGGTGCAAATAAAGAGCGAGTTGTTTTAGTTGATCCGGAAACATTCAAAACTTTCAAGGTCTATGTAAATTCTGAGAATGTTTCAAGGATCGAAACTGGTAAGCACCTAACCTAAACAATTTATACAAATGTATGTGAATATTATTATGCTTTTTCATGTATCATCCTTATAATTTTAGATCCAAGTTATCAGCAGAAAATGATAAACGACATAAAGAAGGTTAAAAATCAAAATAATTTAGTTGAACTAAAGTTAAGAGATGGATCAAATCAAGAGTAATGCTTAAGAGTTTCTGCTGCAAAGCGCGATAAGGCTTTAGCAGGTAAAATATTATACATTTTTTGATAACGATAACGATTCGTGATACGAGATTAGTCACTAAATTATTAGTTATCATAACTAAAATTTTAAGCAAAGTTAAATGTAGCGGTTTAAATACTTATTAAAAAGTAAAATGTTCCTACTTATTACGCGCTAAAGGTACGCGCTAAAGATGCCAAAATATAATTATAACATTACTTAAGGACTTACCCACCTTAAAATAGAAAAAAATTGAGATATCCATGGTAGCTGATATATATATATATATATATATATATATATATATATATATATATATATACAGGGTGAGTCATTTTAATCTTTAATCTCAATTATCTCGTTGGCAAAGCATGCCAGCGAAAAAAGTTTCGGGTAAAAGTTTTAGGATTTTTCCCTGGCTATCTGATGATGACATTGACAATGTCATTGAGCGTGACCTTCAAGGTCATTTGAAGGTCAATTCGATTTTTTCAAATAGAAACCCCTACTTTTGGCACTAGAAATGGAAAGAGCGGGAAATTTTACGTTTGAATATGACCTTGCCTTGACCTTGAATTCAATGGTCAAGGTCATTGGTCATGCCGATAACAGTACAACTGGTTAGCTGAACTCGAATGCATTCAAGGAGAAAATGTTACCCACAAAAGTTTTCAGTTTTCTCCCCGGCTGACGAATGGTCATCTTGACCCTGTCGTTAAACAGGATCTTCAAGAGCATTTCAAGGTCAAGTTGATTTTTTGAATGGAAACCCCTACTTTTAGCCCCATAAATGAAAAGAGAGTAGCATGCGTTCAAAAATGAAAAAATTTTCAATATTTCCAGAAATTTTCAATATTTTCTAAAATTTTTGTAATTTTTTCAGTTTTCAAAAATTTTCAAAGTCATTCCATTATTTTGTATTAGTGTCAATTTTTGAGAGTGAACTACTCTTAACAGTTATGTAGATAGCAAATTAGTGCAGAAAAGCTTAATCGTGTTTTTTACTTCTTGTAAATCGATAATTATTATTGAAAAAAATCTGTTTCCCTGTTTACTGGTCTGTAACAAATTATTTTGATTTTGATCATGGCTGATTATGGTCCCAACGAAATCGTTGATATGATCATGATTTTGGGAGAAAGTCGAAATAATTATGCATCAGCTGCCAGACTTTATGCTGAACGCTATCCCAATAGGAGACACCCAAGTAATGTTACTATTCAAACCTTAACTCAGAGAGCTCGAAATGGAGCTTTTGTTCGTCAACGCCGTCATCATGAATACGACGAAAACGATCCTCGTGTTATTACCATTCTAGCGATTATTCATCTTGATCCTCACATTAGTACTCGACAAATAGAAAGAGAAATAGGTATACCTCAATCAACAGCATCCCGAATATTGATAGCGAGAAGATATCATCCTTATCACATAACATTAACACAACAGTTAACTCCAAATGATATGATTTTGCGAGTACGTTTTTGTCGATGGGCAATACGAATGATTCAACAAGATCAAGACTTTTTCAGGCACGTTCTTTTTTCAGATGAATCAACATTCAGAAACACTAGAGAATTGAATATACATAATTGCCATTATTGGTCAGATGAAAATCCTCATTGGTTCAGGCCCATAGACAATCAACACCGCTGGAGTGTTATGGTCTGGTGTGGAATCATCAATGGCTATTTAATTGATCCTTATTTATTTGAAGAGAACGTGAATGGGGTAAACTTTTTGAGATTACTTCGAGACATTTTACCTGAATTACTAGAAAATGTAGACCTAGCCACAAGGCTAAGAATGTGGATCCAATTAGATGGAGCACCACCACATTATGCACGCATTGTTCGTGATTATTTAAACACCCGCTACAATGGCAGGTGGATTGGGCGAGGTGGCCCAGTTGCCTGGCCCCCTCGTTCACCTGATTTAACCCCTCCCGATTTTTACTTATGGGGATATCTTAAGAATGTTGTGTATGCTCAACGGCCAACAACGCGAGATAATATGATCGAACGCATTCGTACAGCTTGTGCAGCAATCCCTCGAGATGTTCTACTTAGAACCATAAGACAATTCAGAGCTCGACTTGATCTTTGCATCCAACAAAACGGCGGTAATTTCGAACAATTAATCAATGGTTAACTCCAGTTAACATTCCATAAAAATACAAAATAAATAACAAAAAGGGAAAAAACAAAAAAAAACAAATAAAAAAAATAAAACAAAAAATGGGATGCTAAATCCTTTTGACAACCTCCTGGATGGTGCATCCTGGGTTCGGCTGATTTCAAAGGTAATTTCCGCACAAAAGATGATTTGTTTCTAAAATCACATGTTCGAACGTAAAATTTCCCGCTCTTTCTATTTCTGGTGCCAAAAGTAGGGGTTTCTATTTGAAAAAATCGAATTGACCTTCAAATGACCTTGAAGGTCACGCTCAATGACATTGTCAAGGTCATCATCAGATAGCCAGGGAAAAATCCTAAAACTTTTACCCGAAACTTTTTTCGCTGACATGCTTTGCCAACGAGATAATTGAGATTAAAGATTAAAATGACTCACCCTGTATATATATAAAATGAAAATGCTGAATTATTGAAACTATTTAACTGTCGTGCAAATATAAAATTGTATATCTCATGTTTTTAAATTTCAAGGTGATTAGTAGTAAATTTCAAGAGAATACACGAAGCATAACGTTAAAATAAAGAACTGACTATCTTTTGTATAATTCTCAATTACATTTTGTTTAATTTGCTCTGTTATAGTGTTAAAATATGTAACATCTATAAATATTGTAAAAAAAAACTATTACAATAAAGGAGAGATTATTATGTAATATTCAATCGTTGAAGATAATTTAAAAAAATTCCTGATTTATTCTGATTCGCTCGTAGCTGCACGCAGCGGAACTTACTATTATCATCGTCGGAGGGTATACAGCTGCGTCAATTTTCATTTTCCAAGTTGCTGCTGCTTTTTTGCAGCACTTCAGCGCAAGTTTCGCCGTATCTCATCTCTCGGAGAGTTTGAAGGAGCTTTCGCTCTCGCTTTTTTGCCTGTCTTGTAATCCGGCCTTGCGTGGCTGATTATTAATCATGGGTCGTGTACACAGAGCTCTCTTTGCGGAGAAAAATCTGCATCGCTTTTCTTTAGACACGGGAGAGAGAGAGAGCTTTCGATGCTGCGCTTTGATACCGATCGGGTATAAACTTGCCAGGAACTTTCTGTTCATTTTGAATATTAATCTTAGAACGAGTGAAAGAACTCAGAGTGAGTTCCAACAAAAGGAAAGGGTTGAGTGAGTGAAGGGTTCTTTTTAATTAACACAAACGATTTCGCGGTACACAAAAAGCACTTGCTTTGGCGTAAAAACCCTCACGGTTTAGAGGGAAAAGCCTCAGCAAATGTAAGCT
This sequence comes from Nasonia vitripennis, assembly GCF_009193385.2. NCBI lineage: Eukaryota > Metazoa > Arthropoda > Insecta > Hymenoptera > Pteromalidae > Nasonia > Nasonia vitripennis. The sequence continues at coordinate 281,182 of NW_022279599.1, forward strand.
TTATTGAAAATAAGGAAAGGGAAACTATACAATTAAAGAAAGAGAACAGTGACTCTAAAAGAGAAAAAACTCAAGTGAAAGAACGCACGCAAACGCAAAGACGCGAGGTACCTTTTCCGCACGCAGAGAGAGCTCTCTTACCGCAAAGACGAACATAAAAACCGCCGCTGAAGAGGGCGTTGAGCAGGCCTCGTCGTAGTCCGCCGCTGCTTCCGTCCTGGTCCTGGAGGTCTGGAAGCCGGGCCTGGGGAGCGAAAGGATGGTCCGCAACCGTGCACCAAGCGCGCCCCGACGTCTCGGGGAGCCAGACGCTTGGCACGAGAGCAACAAGGGGTGTTGCCGCTGTTCGCTCGCCCCGAAGGAGTCACGTACAACACGTGGACACCTTCGCCAACAAATCTTAAGACTATCGCCTCGAGGCACACTCACACACTCGCACAAATACACACACGCGAACGACGCGATCGCGAATTTTCCGCTAAACACTACCAACACGGCGCAGAACGAGGTGAACAGTGATAGCTCTGAGAAGAACAAGTCACTGGCTCACCGTCAGAAGAAAAAAAATCGAAAAGCGTAAGGAAGCCAAACGTGCGAAGCGCTAGGCAGTCCGAACAGGAATCCGCGCGCGCGGGCCCTTCGCGTGCTCGCAAGCGGGGCCGGCGGCGCGCAACTCGACGCATGCGCGCGCGCTCTCAACGTCGCAACGGAGAGCGAGCAGCGGCGCGAAATTCAAAAAGCCTAAATTTACACCTACACTACTTGAACGAATAAAACGAACTGAACACATTTTGAAACTCGCCTACTAAGTTCATAACGCCGGAAAATTCCTTTCCAAAGGGTGTTTAGTTCGACAAACAAATCAGATAAGTATCCCGCACTCCGCGCCCGACAAGTATCCACACAGAGGGAGAGAGAGAGAGAGAGAGAGAGAGCTTTTGCCCTACTAATTTTTCTCGCTCCGCCGCGGGTTTCCACTTCGGACTTTTCAGTTCTCTTTCCTTTTATCTTTCTATATACCTTTTAGATATCTATATACCGGTATACATCGCCTACACACGCCTGCCGTTCCTATCATTTCGTTCGAAACATTATAATTTTGAAATCAAAGTAGGAGGGGGTAATGTAAGCTTTTCTTTTATTATTTCCACACAGCATGTCGATTCCTTTCGAGCGAGAAAGAGTGAGAGAGAGAAATTCTTATATGGCTTTTCATAGATTTATTATTAGTTACAAAAAAATGTTTAAATTATTATTTTTACATTACATTTCTATTTACAAAATGGCAAATAGCATCTCTCTTTATTGCACCCTTTTCTTGTAAAGCTGCATTTAAAAGCAAAGGTGCAGGATTCACTTCAATAGTATCCGGAATGACAACAGGATATTCAAAAGTGTCTTCTCGCTTTAAACAAATATTATGAAGTATACAGCAGCATAATATATAATAAGGAATCAAATCGGTTGTTCTCATGGGCAATTTTTTAATTAGATATCGCCACCGACATTTTAAAAGTCCTATAGACCTTTCTACCATCATTCTTGTTCCAGAGAGTATTCTATTGAAATGGATTTGCTCAAGAGTCAGATGTCCATCATCACGATAAGGTACTATCACATGATTTTGTATACTGTACGCTGAATCGCCTAATAAATGGCTATTTTGAGGGAAATATTGCGCATTACATCTCTGCTGTACTCCAGAGTACTTGAAAACTCTCATGTCGTGTACAGATCCTGGAAGTCCAACATAACAATGGATAAATTCCAGTCTATCATTACAAATGACCTAAAACATGTAAATTATAATTGATTAATTATTAATTATATTACTTTTATGAAGAGAACATCTTTTCCTATTTGTATATAATACAGCTCCTAGTACTTTAGGAAATCCATACCTTGCCTCGATTCTATTAAAAGTAGAAATCACTTCATTTTGTGAAGGCCAATGAATGAAATAATTGCTATATTGGCAGATAGCATTCACAACACGAAGCACTGCTCGCCAGGCTGTAGCTTTGCCCACATCAAACTTTGTAGTAACTGATCTGCAATTTTCATAATGTTGAATCCAAAAATTTAAGCAAAATTTTTTTTAAAATGATAGCTTGTATTGCCACAGCTTCATCAACGTTCATTATTTATTAAATTAAACAAAAATTCTTCGATTAAAAAAAAAGCATGTCATTTAATGAACGAATTACAATGATTGCAGATGATAAACATTTGGATTTTGTGGCTAACAGCAATTTCTCAACTTTTCATCAGGGGTGCCGCGATAATAGCATACGACTGTTCGCAGCAAGTCTCTAATTTAACAACCTTCTCGCTAATTAACATCGGAGAATGCGACATAGAAATGCCGGTAGTAAAGACAACGCGAATATTCGTAAAACTATTGCAACTAAATGAATTTACGAACACGCGCGTAAGATTCTGTAAAGTAGAAATAAAGAGAACGACAAGAACCTGCGGCGCATTTTCGCACTCAAGCGACGTGTTTAGAGGCGAGGTCAAGTTCCTCGACGAGATAACGGGAGAAGAGTCGTACCGGTACGCGTATTGTAGTATGTATGCACTTGACGACAAAGCAAAGAAAACATTAGTAAATCAATTAATCGAAGTCAGAAAAGAAATTACGTGGTCAGCACAAAGACGCGGTGAGTCGGCGAACGAATACGGCGCGCGAGTAGCGGAACTCCTCCTCGCCTACAATAGTAAGGGAAATTTAGCAAAAGCAGAAGTATTCGAAATCACTGATTTACCCTAAGATAGGAAAAGATTGGCTATTTATTCGTTCTTGAAGGGAATCCGTGGGGAAGTTAAGAAATATATGTGCGAACTCGCGGTTTATGAAGACTTAACACATCAAAAAAACTATGATGACCTTTGTCTAGAAATAGCAAACTAAGCAAGGATTGAACCTTTGAGAACAATAAAAAGTCAATGGACTACTACTCAGTCTGTAAGGCGTTAGAAGGCTTGTACTCATTCCAAACCAAAGCAGGAGTACACGGATACTACGCTAACGTTCACAAAAAGTTATTTTGTCAACTCTGCTATCATCAACTTGTAACAATGTCACTCGGACGGTGGACGAACTCCGGAACGAAATCCCGCCCATCTGGTGTGGATACTGCAAGAAAATCATCGGATTCGATAGATGCCATTTAGATCAAGCGATCCAAAATCGACGGAGAAAATTCTCAGTAGTAGGAAGAGTGAAGGAAAAGGTGTTAGCCACGCATATCGGAGTCAGGTGGGAGTCAATCTCAGAAAGAACAATAGATAAGATAAACAGCACTGCAGTGCGAGAAGCTAAACGATTAAGGGAAAAATGAGTAAACGAGTACGAAAAACTAATAGCGGAACAGCGGGCGCTGGCAGTCGACCAGGTACGCGCCGGAACAATAATCCCGGCCGAGGCGCAGGTAGTACGGACACTAACCCTCGACCCTCAAAACTATCGAGACTGTAAAAATTATACGATCACTACCGAAGGGCTCACGAACGACCCACTCTCGGGAACAGCACACGCAAGGGGAAATGACTCGGACGGAGTAATCGAGATCAAGGAGGAAGTCAAAGAAAATATAGACCACTACATGATAACGCGCCGCGACGGCGCTATAGGAATCTGTTTCGTAGACAAGAACTAGGAAAACGCGACGCGTAACGATGAAAATAGTTAGACTATATGTATTCAATCAAAACCATTATAATCTGACACAATCAAAGACCTTATGATGACCAGCGGAATTAAATAAGAACCTCGCATTACAGATGAAGTGGAGCACATATTTGAGGGCAGGACTCCTTCAAACGCTGGGAACAGCAATGGCGGGAACCAACATCAAAATATCCGGGTCTAAAAACAACCCCGGACTTATGTACCAACGAAACGACGATACGCGACTCACCTCGGGAGAATGGAAGTTCGTAACAGGAATCGATACGACCCCTGTTTTCGACAGCGCAGGATTATTCCAACGCGCAGCGATATTCCTGACACAAACAGAAGCATATCGAAACGCATCCAACAGTGTATTAATGAATCAGATGTACCTAATGCAGGATAAAATTTTACAACTAAATAAAATGGCTATTATGTTCGAATCAATAAAAGGACCGTACGATATTCGGACGCACAAACACGGCAGCAACGACTTCGAACTGATGGAAGGCGAAGGAATCAATAACCTAATACTACTCGCTGCACCTCCTCGCTTTCTCAGTTGTGAACGCGCTTGACCCCACGGTCCTTAGAAGAGACGTAGCATCCGTCAGGACCATGGGGAGGCTTGATGCTACAAACAGCTCCGCCAGGGGTGACGGCAGACTGCCACCATTAGCCGTCACCCTATCATCAAGTGCGCTTGCACGCTCGGTCGTCGTCCCAAAGCCCGGAAACGCAAGCTACACACTAGCGAATTGGACGCTACCTTGCTGGAGGAGGCTAAAGCTCTGATCATCAAGGGCTTATAAACATCAATGAGATGCTCCCCTCAGACATTCATAAGTTGCATACAAGGACTAGGCTAGAGGCCAAGAGGAGGCAGGGCTGCCGAACTTTCGTCAGAGATGGGAGACTACATGCGCTGCAACGATGACAGCGAGCGTGCTACCATCATCACCACCGACGCCGAGCTGGAGATTTTTTTAGCCCGGTTTCCGCCCGCTGCCAAAATCGTCCAACACTGAGGCTACAACACACACACACATCATTCCACCACATCCACCATCAAGCTCATCTGCCACGTCTTCATCCAGTTCTAAGGCATCTCTGTCCGAAGGTCGACGAGTATGTGATTTTAATGTGAACTCGCTTACGGGTCACATTGAGATGATCAGGCTTTTCTTATCCACTCGCTCTCCATTCCACGTAATAGCTGTTACTGACACCTGGTTGAGCGACAAGGTAACGTCCATCCCTTCACTGGACGACTACCTATTGTACAGACGAGACAGAAACAGAAACGGAGGAGGTGTGGCCCTCTACATACATAAATCACTGACAGTTAGCGTTATTTCATCATCTGACGGTGAATGGTCTGGCAAGCCAGGCAAGCCTAAATATCTTTTCTGTGAGGTATCGGCAAAGGGAGTCTCTCCTATCTTCGTGGGAGTTGTGTATCGTCCACATCACGCTCCATTCTTCCATGGCTCTAACTTCACAGACCAGCTAACAACGCACATGCACATCTATTCCACGAGGGCCATAATGGGAGACTTCAACTCTGACCAATTTTCTTCATGTGAAGATGCCAAGTTCATCAAGGCCTTCATTGATGAAAACTCCCTTTCATCTGTTCCCTATGGTGCCACGCACCACAAACAGGGTTCTGATACCTGGCTTGACTTGTGTCTAATCGACGAGCAGGATCGCCTGCTGTCATACTGAAAGACAAACTCACCTTTCATCAACGGACATGACCTTATCACGGCCACTCTCGACGTACAAATTCCACGACACGTACCTAACACATACTCTTACAGAAACTTTAAAGGAATCAGCGCCGAGAAGCTAATGAGAGAGACTTTCTTCTCTTCTCATTACGGACTGTGACACCAAGAAGACAGCGTCACCCGTGGTTCACCACGGCTCTTCGTGACCTTGTATCTGAGAGAGATAAACTTTACAGACGTTTCAGGGACTCCAGGCTCGATTTGGATCTCCGCATATATAGACTAGCTAGAGACAATGCTCACAAACAAGTCGAGGAAGTCAGGCTGAATTATTACTATTCACGCCTGTCAACCTTGGCTGATGTTGCCGAGATCTGGGGAGAGCTGAAGAAACTTGGAATTTCTGCCACCAAGGCCCCTTCATCTCAAAAGCATTGCCAGTTCTCGTTCCCCTACTAAGTCATATTTTCAACCTGTCTCTGAGCGAACCCTGTTTCCCGTCTGCCTGGAAATTGTCGCTTGTACGTGCACTCAACCAAGTCAGTTCACCAATAGCCCTGACTGACTACCGTCCGATTTCACTTCTATGCTTTCTCTCCAAGGCCCTGGAGTGGCTGGTGTACAGGCAAGTCTCACAATACCTTGAATCAAGGCTCTTACTAGACAACTTTCAAACAGGCTTCCGCACTGGCCACAGTACTCAGTCTGGCCTAATTAAGCTAACTGATTATGTCAGGGTCGGGATAAACAAAAAGAAAGTGACGATTCTCCTTCTCTTTGACTTTAGCAAGGCGTTTGACACTGTATGTCACGTCCGGCTACTGAGAAAGCTATCCACCTTCGGCTTCACTAAGCAGGTCATCCGCTGGTTTACCTTCTATCTTACTGGAAGAGAGCAGGCCGTCGGTGGTGACAATAGCCAGCGTTACACAAGTGTGTAAGCGTGCTCACTCGCTAATGTACAGGCTTACTTTTTCAGAAAGAGTACCAATCTCAGGTTGCGAAAGCATCTTGTGCAAGCGCTCCTATTTCCGATCATCGACTACTGTTCTCTAGTATACTGTGACCTGACGCAGGAACTCGACTTAAAACTACAGAGGCTCGTGAATACAGGAATTTGGTACATCTATGGTGTAAGGAGAGATGAGCACATCTCCCCGTACAGGCGGGAGCTGCAGTGGCTAACCACTGCCGGTCGCAGGAAGTACTTCACAGCTTGTTTCCTACGTAAAATGTTTAACTCGGTCGTACCATCATACGTACTGGCCTTTTTTTGACTTCCGCGTCACACTCCGGCCTGTGAGAGGCGAGGTTAAATTCTGGAAATTCCTGCTTTCGCGACGGAGACGCTAAGGAACTCGTTCCATATCAGCGCTTCATACTTATGGAATAACCTGACATCACACATCAGAAGCACTTCATCCATCGTCACTTTCAGAAAACTTGCTAAGGAACACTTTTTTCAACTCGAAAACACATAACTCGTACAAACTTCACGCACACGCACACACCTACTTTCTCGCTCATTCCACCTTCACTATCGCCACACGCTCACACTATACATACTCTAAACAAACCTCAATCTATTGTTATTTCTTTTCTTACTTTGTAATGCTGTAAACTTACAATCGTACAATATAATGTACGCAAAATAAAACTAATTAATCTAACCTAATCTGATCTCTCTCTCTCTCTCTCTCTTTCTCTCTCTCTCTCTCTCTCTCTCTCTCTCTCTCTCTCTCTCTCTCTCTCTCTCTCTCTCTCTCTCTCTCGCTCAAGCTACTCTCTGTCAGAACTGCATCACCACGAAATCATACTTATATTAGTGGTACTGCATTTTAGAAAGAGAGAGAGATAGCGGCCGAATAGCTGCCGTATCGCCAGCCGTAGGATAAGAGAGAAAGACAGACATCCTTGCAGACTACGCTACGCTATACTGCGTAGCTTTGTCGCCAGCCACACCACTGCGTTCTAATCGGCTCATACGCATACACTACCTGAAAGAAGTCAGCGCAACACCGAACCAGCGCGATTGAAGAAGAGAGCGAATCGCTGGGAGGGGAAAAACCGCGTCGTGCGGTCCTGCTCGTAGCTCACCGATAAGCCCGCGCGTGTGTGTGTATGAGAGTCGACTTATGAGTATGCGAATTATTTAGCTGGAATGAAATAATGTAATTTGCAGAGCGAAAATTATGTATTGAATGAAGGAGTGATACTGACTCGCGAAAGTGTGTTTCTGAGCAAAATGTTCTGTCAGAAAGCTTGTAAAACAACGATAAATTAATGAAGTATGTATAGCGCGTGCGCGCAATTGTATGCGAAACCTCATGTCGAAATTCGCCAAGGTGACTCACTCACTTGGGTACGAGACTTACAAGAAAGCAGTTGAAGATTTGTAGAAGATTGATTAGATTTTGCAACGCAGCTTGGAGCCGACCCCTCGAAAGAGCCTTAAATCTTAGTGTTTTTTCTATTGTTTGCGACGAAATTTTCGGAGCACGGGACATCACCAGTACGAGAGGAAGAGCCGTTTTTGCGGAGAAAGTTGAGGTATAGAGTGAGGTATCCATATGCCTATTTCGTAGCCGTACTTCCGGGTATTACATTTGCTCTATTCGCAAAGCCATTGTATTTAACCGTCGGGAGGTTAGTTTGTTGTAAAAGTGTATCGCACGAATGTAATTTTGCCGCCTAATATTAGCCGACGTTTCGCTGTGAACCACATAGTCAGTTAAAAATAAAAGAATTGTGATTTTAGTGTATTAAAATAAAGTGTCATAATTTTTCTCCCGACTTTATCCACTGGCGAATCTCCTCAGGGATAAAAAGTCTCCAATAGCCGGCAACGTGTCAGTGAATTCCGTTAAAAGTAAAATTCGTTCGACCTGGCGCCCGTTTAATAAATACGTTCGGGCGTTATTGTAAAATGTAACCCCGTTACATTTTACAATAGATAAGATCAGAGCCGAGGACGAAGCAGGTATACATCGCGCACCGGCTAGGAGAAATAAGCGAACTTACTACCTACGCGGAGTGGCGATGGATCCCTACGAAGCTTAATCTAGCCGATTTAACAACGCGTTGGAGTAGTAATTATGTTTCGAATGATAGTCCTTGGTTTGTTGTATCCGATTTTTTGCGAGAAATAGAGGCGAATTGGCCAGTACAAAGGCCGTTGGCTAAGGTGCAAGCGAAAAATATTGATGAATTAGAAATGCGAAAAGTAATTGTGTTTGTTGTAACGCCGAGCGTGGCACGGGATATTCCAATTACTGCTGAAATTTCTGACTGGCAAGGACTTTTAGATGCGGCGCGGTATGCGCTTAGTAAAGAAAATACTAGGCCAAGCTGTAGAGCATTTTTACATGACATAATTTGTTACAGCAAACCGATTGTGCAATCATGTAAAGGATGATAAGCAGATGAAAAAGTATATGTTTTTCACTCGCATTTCCGTTCTTTATTATTAGTTATTAACAATTTATTGCAAAAAACGCGATTTTGGTCTTTCTTTGCTTATAACTTTAAAACTAAAGGCGCTATCGAAATTCCTCAATGAGATGATTTATAGAGAATAGAAATATCTAGAAAATGAGAGGTCGAACGCCTCAATCGTATAATTAGGTCCTGAGATAATGAGGAAGAACCGGCAAATTGGGCGTTTTTTCGAAAATTCATAGCTCCATCATTTTTTGAACTGGAGCGCTAAAATTCTGGAAAATAGTAGGGATTATAATGTTCTTTATATGTGCAAAAGTTGGGTGCTGTCGGATTATTAGTTTGCTCAAAATCGCGATTCAAAGTTTGCGGTGCGTTTATTTCCGGCAGGTCCGTATGCTGTATTGTAAGTCCGCTTGAAATTTCAAAAAAAGGGTCGAAAAGTTGACATCCTGTACTACAAAACGTAGATTATGGGGTAATGGACCCAGAGGAATCACATACTGATGAGCAGAGCGTCGTTTTTAAATAGGAGCAGAGAGTTCACTAAAAACATCCCACTGTACTTTTCGTAATGATTTTTTCTGAATACAGACCAAAGAATCGAATTCCTCTGGTTCCGTTACCCTAAAATAACAAAAAAAAATTAAAAATAATCATTTAAATAGCTACAGTAGATGCTGAGAAATGTTAATGCAAAGATAGGCAACGTGCGCGCCGCGCGCTCCTATTACTATATATACGCGTCTCCTCCGCCGATGCTCCGTCCCCCACCACTCGACGGCGAGCGCGCGCTCGGCCGATTTTCGCGAACTTTACGACGGTTTTTCGCGTGCTTTCAGGCACTTGATCGAAAACCTAAAACTTCTCGACCCTTTTTTTGAAATTTCCGTCGGACTTACAATACAGCATACGGACCTGCCGGAAATAAACGCACCGCAAACTCTGAATCACGATTTTGAGCAAACTAATAATCCGACAGAACCCAACTTTTGCATATATAAAGAACATTATAATCCCTACTATTTTCCAGAATTTTAGCGCTTCAGCTCAAAAAAATGACGGAGCTATGAATGTTCGAAAAGACGCCTAATTTTCCGGTTCTTCCTAATTATTTCAGGACCTAATTATCCGATTAAGGCGTTCGACCTTTCATTTTGTAGATATTTCTATTCTCTACAAATCATCTTGTTGAGGCGATTTCGATAGCGCCTTTAGTTTTAAAGTGATAGGCAAAGAAAGACCAAAATCCCGTTTTTTGCAATAAATTGTTAATAACTAATAATAAGGAACGGAAATGCGAGTGAAAAACATATACTTTTTCATCTGCTTATCATCCTTTACATGATCGCACAATTGGTTTGCTGTTACAAATTATGTCATGTAAAAATGCTCTACAGCTTGGCCTATACTAAAAATGACTTTTCTCGCGAATTTTTAGAGTATTTCTGGTATAGTAGAGTTTACTCAAATTGTTTTTCAGATGAAATTTTGGTTATCAAGCATGATAAGCAAGTAAAAAAGAGTAGCGAAATTGCAAATTTAAATCCGTTTTTAGACGAAAATAATATTCTTAGGGCCGAAGGCCAAATAAGGCGATTAGATAAAGAAATTTTCAATAACCAGCCGATTATTTTAGCAGGCGAACATCCCGTGACTCGTTTATTAATTATGGAATATCATTGTAAATATTATCATGCGAATAGCGATACTGTAATTAATGAAATAAGACAAAAGTTTCATATTGTAGGTTTAAAACAAGCGCTGTGATCGATAATAAGTAAGTGCGCAACTTGTAAGGAACTTAGAGGTAAGCCGCAGAGTCCTATGATGGCATCGCTACCTACTGGTCGCTTAGCTTATAAAATGAGGTCATTTAGCCATTGTGGCGTTGATTCTTTTGGACCTATGTTAGTGAAAATTGGCCGTAGACGAGAAAAAAGATAGGGTGTTCTCTTTACGTGTTTAACGACGAGAGCTATTTATTTAGAATTAGCCCACTCGTCGACAGCAGGTTCGGCTCTGCAGCGCTTATCAGCTAAAAGGCCCTGTAGTTATGTACAGCGATAACGGGACAAATTTTCGTGGTGCGTGTAGCGAATTGGAAGACGCGGTTAAGCGTTTAGATATGAACGAACAGACAGGTTATGCGTTGAAAAATGGCATGCAATGGCTGTTTAATCCGCCCGATGCTCCTCACATGAGAGGTGCATGGAAAAGGCTAGTTCGATCAGTGAAGACAGCATTGCGTGTGGTTTTTATCTGAGCAAGTTGTAAGCGAGGAGGTTTTGTATACATTATTGACGGATATTGAGCATTCTGTGAACTTAAGGCAGTTGACACATGTGTCGGTGGATCCTCGCGATGCAGAAGCTCTGACGCCAAACCATTTTTTGATAGGCTGTTCATCCGGCAAAATTAAATTAGGAAAGTGTGACGTAGAATCCGCGTGCTTACGAAAACAGGGGCAAATTGCGCAATCGTTTGCTGATGCGTTCTGGAAGCGTTGGTTGCGTGAATATCTGCCGACTCTTTTGCCAAGAAAAAAATGGATTGAACAATAAGCGCCTCTCGAAGTTGGGGCAAATGCCAGGGATTATGTACTTTTGAATCCGTGCTTAGTGTTCTATTCTACTGGTAGCACATATTTGATTTTAGTATACAGTGTAATGTGTGGTACAAAATTACGGAGCTTTTGTACGAGGGGGAGAATTGTTCCGGACGTAACCGAGGGCTATTAGGGATAAGAGCAGTGCGCGACATATTTATTTTTATTAATATTTATTTTGCCTGGCATTAGTTTAGCGAACGTTTCTACGCCATTCGATTCTCACATGCGCGAATCGATAAGTATAATGGAATCTGGGATTGAATTACCTATGACGCCAATTGAAATAGAGACACACAAAATAAATACACATATATACATACACACACTCGCGAGCACCGCCATCGCAGTAGCCACAAGAAGCAGTACTTCCCCACTACAGCATAATCCTACAAACATAGGAATAGAAGAGTAACGGCAACTGCGCACGGAGCGTAGATTATCCGAAAGAATAGCCGTCATAAGAAAAACTGACACGGACTATCAACGGAATTAAAAAGATGTCACTAAACGAGCAAAACTACATCGCGATATCCCTCAAATAGCAACAAGCTCATCAAAATTACTATATGACAAGCAAACATCGGTCGAACGCGCTTTCCCGAAAACGAATCGGGAAAGTCCCACGTGACAGCGAGCAGGCGACGAAAGGCAGCAGGAGGGCTAGTCACGATACAATTTTCTTAAAAACCGACGGTAATAAAAATTTTACTAGGTCACATGATAGTAGCAAGAAAGTCGTGAGAATATCTCATATTAGGTACTCCTAATATGGAAAATGAAGAAGGAAAGAAGCTCCAGTATATAAAGGCAGGAGAAAAGAGGTGAACATCGTCAGTTTTCCTGGAGTTGTCTTACGGATCGAATCGCTGCAATTCACCAGACCAAGTTCAGATCAGTTCATCAGTTTACATCAAATCTTCAGTCGATATCGAATCGCTGCAAGTCGCGAGCTAAGTCAGTTTAACTTACATTATCTTCGAAGTGAATAAAGTTCGCGCTGAATAAGTTGAAAGTGCAAATCCGTAAAAGAGACCAAGGGATTCAGTAAAAAATAACAATTTGCCTAATAAAAACTCAGTGGTGCAAAAGTTATACAAGTGCCACTTTCATCGGAACACACCGTTCTCTCTCATCACTGGAAGAGAGCTGAGGCACCGAGGCACCCATCTGTCTGCACCTGCTCCGACAAGGAACGAGCCAAAGGACCGACACGCACACCAGCCAGGGACCTACAGCTGCAACCTCCTGCTGGCGCACACTCATACACTTACACACATTACACTAAAGGTACTTTTCTCTCTTGTTTTCTTGCATAAATAAACGTAGTAGTCGCTTTAAATTCTAACCCCGTGTAAAAGTGATTTCGTTATCCGGCTCCCTTTCCCGGAAGGTAGTGACCGCGTCTGCGGTAGTCAAAAGGGTAAATTTAAAATAATAATAATTGCCGAAGATAGGAACTCAGCACACAGTAAGTATATTGGTGGGTTGCGCTCGTTCTGACGTAACACAAGGCGATTCGTGGCTTCAGGCCAATACGGTTAGGAGTGATTTTATAATCATTCCTAGACTGCTACAACCTCTTCGAGGAGTTTTACTCCGCAGATTTTGAAGGTCACTCACAGTGCGGAGAGCCTAAAGGGCCGATCTGTGACTGCCAGACCAGAGAGTCAAGTGGTGGGAGGCGTTCGCGCGGGTATATGACTGCGCTTATAGATATAGATATAGAGGAGCGCGCGCACTGCTTCGAGTCCCTTCAGTAGTCCTCGGAAAAGCGCCTTTGTTTTAGCGGGCCCGGATTTTTGGCGGCTCGGGTGCTCGGGTGTGCAGGGGAGCGAGTTTTTAAGTCCCCATCAGGAAGCTGAGAAAAGTTGGTTTATTTTTAGAAAAATGATGAATATATACAGCTTTTTTACAATACACATGTGACGCGAAGCTTACAATTATAGGATTATGGAAGTGTCGCTGATAGAAAATTCGAGAGCACGCTTTCCCGCCGAGTGGTGGGGGGCGAGCGTCAGTGAGAGCGCTTGTGTATCTCTCGGCTGTTTGATACAAACTCGCACGAGTCGGTTTTTCGCATGGCTTATATACTCAGCGCAGAGCAGTGAGAGACCAGATCGGCGTGTTGATATTTTTTCTACTAGTGACGTCAGAGTCGAGGCTTATATGTGTTATAATTCTACAGCTGACATATGTAAAGATCGAGAAGTTGCTTCTACGCTGAGTAGCAGGGGATCGTCGGAGAACTGTGTGTCACTCTGGCGTATGGTTACAGTTTCGCGCGGATTAGGATATTCACACTTATTGATATTTTGTTCTCTATACTGACGTCAGAAGTACGAGTCATGTGTGTTTTGTTTTTAGTTGGTGTATTAGATGTGTGTATACAGAATTGAGATTTTGTTTGTCGTCTTTTTTATTTACTCCGCTCTCTTGTAGATGTATATGTAGAATTTCAGATATTAGTTTTTTGTTTAAATTAATTTCTCTGTCTTTAATTTTATAGTTTTTGAAATCGAAGGTGTGATTGTGACTATTAACACGATCGGAAATTACATTGTTTTTTGATTTTATGTGTTCGTTTATTCGTATACACACACTGAAAAAAGGTTAAGTTATCCTCAGCCCTGCTTTGGTTCAACAGTTACACTAACGTTTCGCAACATCTGTTGCTCTAACTTTAGGACAGTATACGGCCTAAATCCTGAATTCTCAATTTCCCCACTACTTTTTTTGGAAGGCACATACGCAGTAAGCAAAAGATTGTAGTGAGCATATATACGAGGTAATATACGTTCTAAACCAAAGTAAAAGCTCCGCTTTGCCAATAGACTTGTACGTGCCCGCGCGAGGTCACCTCTTATGCTAATCTTTTTTCAGTGTACATTTCCTTTTGTTACATTGCATACAAATTTTATAGACTACATTGTTTTCAACATCCATTTCTTTTTTGTCTTGGCCTTTGATAATAATATCTTTTATTTAGCTGTTGATTTTTGGTACAGTTTTAAAATTGTTGGTCTTAAATGAATGATTGGTTTGCTCGTAAAACACGCTGATTTATGGTAGGCTAACAATATTACCTTTTTCATTGCGGCTACTCAGCTGCCTCAGAAGTACGTTAGATGTTATCGTAGCTAATCTTTTTCTTACATATTTGTTTACAAATGCAGGCGGGTAATTATTTTCGTGTAGTAGTTGTTGTAATATTTGAATTTACGCAGTCGTAATATATGAAAGGTATACGTTGCGCCATCTACTGGTCGACGACGATTTCGTGCAACGAGACGAGCTCACGCGAGAGCGAACACACTGCGTATGATTTTAGTGTATACTCTAAGCGCTCACTATACTGTATACCCTTGTACGTAGAGTCAGACTATGCTGCGCTGAACTCTACACTTTCTGTCTACTGTAAGACTCCGAGCTGATTGGACGCAACGCCGACTTGTGACTATTGCCACTTTAAAATATATTATTTAAACCTCACAGATATTATTTATTTAAACCACCACTCCAACAGTAGTTTTTTGATGTTACATATATTATTGTTGTGGAATTTTTTATTTGGCAATTTTATCGCTCTATCCATGAGGTTGTATACCATGGCGATTTTTTGAGACAAAAGATGTTACGAAGTATAATTTAAAAATTTGCCAGAAAAGATCGATTTAGTATACCAGTCAGTATTAACTTATCGTTGTCTTTTATCAATAGGACATCTAGAAAGTTAATTGATTAATCTTAATTTCATGCAATAATTTGCCAGAAAATACTGCCAACAATATACGAAACAGTTAATTATATATATTTCTGCAAGGCATGGTTCTGGGATGTGATTTTTCTGGGATCCCAGAAGTATCTTACAGTTTTTTTCTAGGCTTCAGTATCCAACTTCTGGGATCCCAGAAGTCTTTTAAAGTTTTTTTTCTGGGCTGCAGTTTCCAACTTCTGGGATCCCAGAAGTGATTTATAATTTTTTCTATATTGATTTAGTATTTTTTGTGACTATAAACATAATTGTCCTGAGTTCCTTTATACTTGACATATAAATATTTTATTAAATATTCAAAAAACTGAATTTTTATGATACAAAATGTTAAGTTTTAAAGAATTTTGTCTTGTAGACTATATCGCAAAATTTCTAATATTAGATACATATTTAGGATTTGATACAAAAAAAGCCAAAGTTGTAATTAGAAACGAATTTTTTAAATATGACAGTCAAGTCATAATTGAATCTATAAATAACCCTAGTGGAAATAATTGGGTATGCTAAAGTGTGTCAAAGTGTGCCAAAGTGTGCCAAAGTGTGCCAAAGTGTGCCAAAGTGTGCCATACTATGCCAAAGTATGCCAAAGTATTCAAATTCGGAAATCTGCTGCACTTTGGCACAGTTTGGCACACTTTGGCACACTTTGACACACATGGGTTTTTCGGAAACAAACATCTCCTTTTTGACAAAGTATGACAGTATAGCACAGTTTGGCACGGTATGTCACAGCATGGCACACTTTATTACACTTTGGCACACTATGGCACATTTTGGCACACTTTGGCACACTTCGGTACAGTGAGATATATCCCGCCGCCCGCGCGCCAAAACATTGCCACAGCACGATGCCGTCATATCGACGGCACGCGTGGAGCTTGAAGTCCCAGTTATAGAACGTAACAATAAATAATTTAATAAAAAAAAAAATTCTAGCGTAGGTAAGACTTGAACCCGGATCCTTTGGGTTAGTAAGCTGAAGGTCTACCACTGAGCCACAAGTACTCGTTACAGTTAATACAAAAATTGAAACTCATGTACTTCAAGCAGGTATAGATACTTACAATATTAATTAACATTTGCCCGTAATTGTCTTAAAGCTGCTGTCCGCCGTAAATTTTATTTATTTTATTTATTTATTTATTATTACCAGAAGAAATTTACAAGGTATGTATTTCATACCTGGAAACCTGCAGAGGTAAATAAAATTACCTGTTCGCAGTCTGGTTACAAAGGAAAAAGAAAAATATAAACAAAACTTAAAACTAAGATATATACATTTGGCATTAGCTTCTAATAACAAATTTGTGTATTTCATACAGAAACAATTTTTTTCTTTTATTATTTTTCTAACAGTTGTATCGTATCCAGTCTTTTATGATTTTCTTTTGAGGGTATTTATTTATATTTAATACTTTTAGTCGATTAGGAAGCTCATTATATACATTAATTGCTTTCATATAGCTGTTCTTATTGCTGATTCTCTGATTTGTCTTTGGTATAATAATACTTCTATTCCTAGTAACACTATCTGATGCTAAGAATTTTTCTTTCTGTATTTAATGGATTGTCTTGTAACAAAAAGTTATTTTTATTGATGATTTTTAAAATTTTGTTTTGTAATTTTTGAACTTGGTCTCGGCTATTCCTATATGCACCGCCCCAAGCAATGATGCCATAAGTTATAATACTATGAAAAAAAGCGTAGTAAATCATTCTGAGATTCTCTATGGGCATTGATTTAGAGATTTTATAAAAAATATAGACTAGGTATTTAGTTTTTCCAACTATATATTGCATGTGGTTATCCCACTTTAGGTTACTATCAAAGACAACTCCTAAATATTTAAAGTTCCACCCTAGTTATACTTTTATCAAGAATTTTAACATTTATCTGAGCTGGTACGCTTCCAATATTACTTCCAAAAGTCATGCACACTGTTTTTCCTACATTTAAGGACAACTTGTTTACTGCCAGCCACTCGGCAATTACACTTAAGAAATTGTTCATGTTTACTTGAGCTTCTATCCAGGCTTTACCTGTAGCTATAATAGCAGTATCATCTGCATAAGAAATTATGGACTCGGGGGGAATCTCCTTTAAGACATCGTTAATATACAGGATAAATAGTAGCGGTCCTAATATCGTTCCTTGCGGGACTCCTGTGTTAACTAAAGTTCTATCACATTCATTACCGTCTATTTTGACTACTTGATATCTGTCATTTAGATAGCTGGAAAGGAGATCCAACGCTTGACCCCTGATTCCAATACGATATAATTTGGCCAGTATACTGTGGTCAACAGTATCAAAAACCTTCGCCAGGTCAAGAAAGGTTATTATCGTAGGCTTACTCTTATCGATATTATTATATAATACATTGGTTAGGTAGTTCAGAGCATCCTTCGTACCGATCCCTCTCATAAAACCAAATTGTTGCTTAGAAATTATATTACTCTTTTCTACAAAATCATTTATTCGATTATACATAATTCGCTCAAGAATTTTTGCAACATTAGATATAAGAGAGATAGGTCGATAATTCGTGATCTTATGTTTTTCGCCTGATTTATAAATCGGCACTACTTCAGCACTCTTTAGAGCATCAGGCCATACCGCTTTTTCAATACACTTATTGAAAATATGGGTCAGAGGACCTGCTATATGATTACATAGCAATTTTAAAGTCTTGGCATTTATCTTATCAAATCCCCCATTTTTCAGTTTTAGCGTATTGATTATACTTATTATTTCAGCCATACTGGTTGGCTTTAAGAAAATCGACATAGGATTCATGTCAGGTAGTCTAAGTTCTGCGTTGACAGGTTTCACGATAATTGCACTTAATTTTCTCCCAATTTCGCAGAAGAAAGTATTCATGTTTTGAGCTATTTCGACTTTGTCTGTAATTTTCCTATCATTAACCTTTATATAATTTATGGCATCATTAGATTTTTTAACTTTACCGATTTTTGTATTTATTATTTCCCATAGTTTTTTTGGGTTGTTGTAATTATTCTGCACTAGATTCAATTCATATTTCATTTTGGCATCGGTAATTACCTTATCCAAGATTTTAGAATAGGTTTTATACTGTATTTTAAGCTGTTTATTCTCCACATCTAGTTGCCACAAATTATATAAAAATTCTTTGGTTTCACATGATTATTGCGTCGGTAATCCAGTTTTTTCTACCATTTTGTCTATTAGCCTTTTTTGTTGTTTTTGACAATTCTACGCATTGCTTGATTTCATTTAACAATTTTTCTACAGCCAAGTTTGGATCAGGTATCGAACTAATTTCATCCCAGTTTCTTGAATTAGCGTTATTTATTATTTTTTTGTAGTTTAAGAAAACATACGGTTCTTTAGTTACTGTCTTTAGCTTATTTACAGCTATGATAATCGGGTAATGATCCGTTAGATCATGCTTAAGCTTGTATGTGGCTGTGTTAATGTTGTGAGATTTCTCTCTCTCTCTCTCTCTCTCTCTCTTTCGCACGCGCTCACTCATACGTGCACGTGCACGCACATACTCTCACATACACCAAGTGATCTCACCGCTCGTGCATGTGATGGCGCTCGCGACTTTCTGGTGTGTATCCTCTATACCACTACGTAGAGCAGGTGTAATTGTGTCGTCACTACCTTCGCTGCTCCACTAGCCGTTCGCATTGCGAAACAGGCACCTGTTATTTCGTCCGTCGGCGCGCTGCCTCTGCTCCATGCCGTTGACAGCTGGAGTCGAGCTACGTACGATGATTATTTATTAATCCGCCTCATGCGCTATTGGCCTAACTAACAATTCGCTCATACTCGCTAATAAGACTTCTAATCCTCTACTAATAAAAATCCTTGTTCGACGGATTTACTCCGTCGCAACTGATCTTGGAAAAATTGTGATTCTAAGTTAGTTAAGAATTCAACAGAGTTATTAGGAATCAAGAAGACAAGAACGACGCCATTGCAGTCGCAATCGAATGGTTAGGTTGAAAGACAACATCAAAAACTTTTACATTATCTGACTTAATAAATAAATGACAACCAAAAAGACTATGGTCGACGGGTTTGACAGTTTTTATTACCTTACAGATCTTCTACGCATACGCCACACAGTAGTTAATATTGTTGAACTTCAAGTTGAACGATTATAGGAAAACTATAGAGGAAGCGTCGGACTGACATCCTAACCTCAAAATTAAGTTCAATCGTGTTCATCTTTCGAAAAACTACAGTTTTTGCTGCTACAAAGTCGGGATATTTGTTTGTAACACTGTATCTTTTAGATTTTTATAGCTAAATCTGAATTAACCATGTTAAATAACTAAATTAATCAAGTCCATGGAACGACGACTCCCCACTCATATCCAAAGAATGAATTGGAGATAAATAGTCAGAATTCAACCGCTTGATGCTTGAATTCGTTAGAAAAATAAATCTATTTTTTGTTCCTCAAAGTGATGATAAAACATCTGTAACCAATGCTCGGTATACTTGATCAGCGTGGTCAAGGTAGAGGATATTGTATGAGTTCCTAAGTTATTGTTGGTTTGAAGAAGATTAACCTTAAAGGATACAAGATTTTTGATTGTGGGACCATCTAAAAAAAGCGAGCAACGTTGTGACTGAGCTCGAACGTTGAGAATAGAATATAGCAACCCCTAGAAGCGAGATCAATGATGTCCCGAACGCTATTGTATTTGTCAGTCTGATTCTGACAGCTAATGTGAACTATTGTGTTGAAAATACTGAATGAAGTCTGAGTTACGTGTTTGTGTTTGGCTAAATAGCATGTGCTTATTTACGTATACCGTATCCAGGCATAAGACTATTATTTGACACTTGACCGAAATGGACACTTTTTGACCCTAAATATAGGGGTGCAAGTAACATATTTTTCCCGTAAACTCCATTTGCGAGGTGAAAGTAAAACTAGTCGCAAAAGTAAAATTGGTTGGGCGAAAGTAAACTTCGAGGGATGATAGTATTTTTCTGTCACTCCCAAATGCTGGTTTATAGAAAAAAGTGACGATGGTCGAGAGTGGAATAAAATATTATGTGCAACACGGAACAAAAGTAAATTTTTACGAGGGTACGCTGTAAAATTTAAATAATAAAAGATTTATTTAAAAAAAGGTAGACGGCTTGAAAAGTGCAATCCCCCATCCACAAAGTTTAAGAAGGGGAAAGCACAGTATAAAAAGGGGAGAAATGGCTTTTTCAGACTCGGGTGATGATTTGACAAAATTCAACCTCGCTAGAAAAAGCTAACCCCCCCCCCCCCCCCAGTTGCACAATATACTATTATATGATCGTTAAAATGGTCAGATTCACAGACAGTAATTTGAGTTAGAAGTCAATTAATGATATTATAATGATAAAGAATTATTTATACCTAAAAATTCCTCATTCCTTAGAATTGGAAGGCTATCTCTGTCACTGGTACTTGAGTCCAAATATGATAACCCTAACAATCCGTTCAAATCTGTTTTTGAAGAATTATTCCTAAAAATTTTTGGTGAATTCTGTCCAGATCCTATATTTAGGTTACTGATGTGTAATAAACTATTTTCAGAATTTACATTGGTCCTGCAGATTTCTGGAGAACGATTATCAGATGATAAATTCTGCCTGCTGATATCTGATAAATCATTACTGGAATCTGTATGAAAATCATATTAAAAAAGTTAGACATGAAATATTTATAGCAATTACTTCCAGAGGAGGTCCGAACTTATGACGAAAGCTAATCTACTACATCAAACATTTTGAGTGCAAATAAACTAAAAAAACAGTACGTTGTGTACCATAGGCGTAAAGTGGGATTTTTGAGATCAAGTGGGGAGTTTACAGTACGAGTGGAGGCGAGCTTGATCAAGCTGAATGCGAGAGCATTTGTGAGTCTAATATAAGTACTGTCAAAAAGCTTACTTAGCCCTTGTACACTATCTTTTTTTTAAACATGCATGGAATATTACATTTCTTATAACTGTGAAGCCATGAAAATTGTTCAAATTTTTAAACTTTTTAAAAAATTTCTTTAATGAAAAAAGATTACGATAATTGCATTTAAAACGAAATTTGATTAGCTGCTGACTTTTTGCCCTTGGTAGAAAAACGGCTACTTTACGCCCACATAATAGGTACAAAAAATGCAAAAATCGTGTTTGTGTTTACAAATTATTTTTTTAATTTTCTTTTGTGGTTAGATGCATTTTACTGCAGGTTTAGTTTTACCATGAGTTCTGATCCTCTTATGAAAGCATTATTAAAATAACACAATTACCATATTCATCTTCTTGCTCGGAGATCACATGTTTCCTAGCTCCATTAGAATTTGGCGTATCGAGAATCTCAGTTGTATGCTCACCTTCATCTTTAAGAATATTTATATTAAATGTTTATGCTTAAAATTGTAAAATATTAAAACAAATATTATCAATAAAATTAAAAATTCGAATAAAATTTTGAGGTTAATATATTAAAAGAACATGCTATAAAACAAAAAAACAGTGATCTGTCGCGGTACGCCTGGCAGATGTAAAACATTTAAATTAATGGTTATTGAAAAAAGTGAATATAAAGTGGAATAAATAAATATTTATAGTTTTGTAAGAACACAAAAATTGAGTTTTATGAAAGCATGCAATGGAAAGGATGAGTCAGAGCAAGGAGAGCGCGAAAGTCGACACGCGCACGCACACGCATACTCATTCTCTCTATTAGTATATTACTATACGTGTGACCTAAGTAGCCAATTATTGCACGTGTATTAGCGCCCGAGTGTACCCTGTTGATAATATTGACATGATTTTGTGATGAATTAAAATTACGTGATTTTCAACGCAATTTTTGTATGTGATTTGTCACGTCAATTAGTTATGTATTAATTTCGAACGTTATATGACGTAATTTTCTAACATGTAATAAAAATTGGTTAACGCTGTAGCTCTACGAAATTATGTTACGTCGGTTGGTAGTACGGAAAATGGGCGCTAATGTCCAAGAAATATTGTTTTTTAATTGTTTTTTATTAATTTCTTGGACATTAGCTCCCATTTTTCGTACGACCATCCGGATAATAGCACCTGTATAGGCAACTATTTTATCATATTTAAAGTATGTAAGAGTATAAGTATTTAGAAGTGGATTCTGTTAAAAAAAGACGTAATAAAATGTTCCAATTCGTGACAAAAAATGGTATCATTCAATAACGTCATTTAACGTCATTTAATAACGTCATTTAATGACTAAAGATATTATCTTCAACTGGGTATCTTCCTTGCTCTCTCTTCCTTCCAAACCTACGACCTCGTACCTTTCTCTCACTGCTCCTTTCCCTTCACTCTTTCGCTACCCTTCTCTTACTTTCTTCCTGGTTCTTCTCTCTTCTCTTCAGTCTCTTTAGCTTGCCGAACTTTTCCCTGGTCTTTTCCCTGAAATTATCCATCTCTCTCTGCAGGTTTCTCAACTTTCCTTTCGTTGTCTCCACTTTCTCCTCCATGTCCTGTATCTTTCTGTCCATTGCCTCCCTTTTCTCTCTTTCAATTCTTGCCTTCACTTTCTATTTGTCGATCTCCTCCTTCAACTCTCGGACCTCCTTGTCTCTCCTCCTGTCTCTGCTGGCCATTTATCCCTTTTTCTCTTTTTTCTTTTTTTGCGTACAGAACAATTGCCTCCCGGCTCACACTCTTTTGCACAACTGTTGCACTTCCTAACCTCTAAGCTAGAACGTGTAAATGTTATTCCGTTGGACCATTTCCTCTCATTCCTTCCGACAAAGCTGTGCTAACTTTACACTAGTCCCTTATTCCTACTTTCTTCCTCCGCCTACTTCAGACTTGGTTCCGCATTCCTGTTCCTGTGCCGCTTCCACTTTCACATTTCCGTCTGTCCGCCTATCCCCCGATTGCTTCTATTTTGCTCTCTAACTATGTCCTTCTTTCTTCTTTGCAACTTTTCTTTATTAATTGATTTTCCAACCAGCCAATGTCCTACATATTTTCCAATTGCTCCTACTCTCCATTCTTCTTTTTCCTTTCATTCCTCCTCCTTTTTCTTTTTTTCCTCCCTTTTCCACAACACTCTAAGTAGCTTGCTCAGGTTTTTCTTCTCTCCGCTTAGAACCTCTGCCCATTTCACATGTCTATCGCCAGTAACCCTACACCTTTCAAAAATATGCTCCATGGTTTCCTCTTCTTCTTCGCTGAGTCTGCACCTCCTGTCTTCCTAACTCATCCAGTATATGTATCCCCTCGCCTCATTTCCCATTATAAATCTCGCCGTTACTGCTAGCGCCTTTCTTCCTACGCCTACTCCGTCTTGCAAGTACTGCGGCGTTTTCCCTTATTCCGTCATTATCTTGCCTACGTCTCTCGCTTGCCTCGACCCTCTCACTTCTTCTGACCAGGCCTGACATTGGATATCTCTGCTGACCCTTTCCCAATCTTGCCTCACCTGCTCACCCCCTTTCATCCTTCTATGGTATTCCTTCAGAGCCCATCCACATTTATTAACCTCCCCTTCTCTCGTTCTCTTTGGGCTGCTCCTCCTTTTCCAGTAGCTTCCAGCACTCCTTCCATAGAGATCCTTATTTTGCATTGCATAGTTTTTCCTCATACTCCCTCATATCATGGCCCTTTTTCTCGTCCTTGTCTCTAGCTTATACCTCTTCGTCTCCACCTGTAGTATATGTCCAGGCGTGTTACTATCCAGCTTCAATGTCCACTTTATGTATCTCCTCTGTACCTTTTCTAGCTCCTTTTGCTCCTTCCAGCCCCAGATCTTCGCTCCATATTCTAGAATACTCTTAATCATCGTATCAAACAGCTTCATCCTCACTCTCCAGCTGTCCCTGAATAGTGCTTCTCCTATTCCCCGAATCGTACTCATGACTGCGTTCGCCTTTCCCTTCAGCTTCTTTATCTGTGCATGTTCTTTCCCGTTCTCCTTCATCTCGTAACCTAGGTACTCGAATTTTTTCACCACTTCAATTTTCTTGTCATCCCACATGAATCTGTCCTCTTTTTTCCTTCTTCCCCCGTTTCTAAAAACCATTATCTTTGACTTCTCCGCATTCAGTTCAAGACCTTTTCTCCCTATCAGTTTTTTAAACCTCCTTATCATCTGCTTCAAACCTTCTGCGTTAGTTGACAATAGCACCACGTCGTCTGCATACGAGAGTGACCAAAATTTTTTGCTGCCCAGCACCACACCTCTTTCTTGCACCTTGCTTATTTCCTTTTCTGTGTCCGCCATTACCACGTTGAACAGTGTCGGGCTTAGCGGGCAGCCCTGGGTTATGATCTGACTCTACCCTGTTTTTAATCTCAATCTTTTCCATTCTTCCCTTACCTTCTTCGTTTACGATGGCATAATCTATAACAGAGCAGCCTTCTCCTCCTATATACGTGTACTCTCCCTCCTTGTCCCCTGCAATGTTCCCGTTCAATATACTTAGACCCAGTTCCCTGACCTTCTCTACCAATTTCTCACCTTCCTTATTCATCTTTCTATCCCTCGTTTTTCTTACCTCTGGTATCTCCTCCTCGTCTAACCCTCCGCCCTCTTCCCCTGTCCTTGCATTCATGTCCCCACACCATAACAATTTCTCTCCTCCAGCTTCCTCCACCATTTCTTCTAACTCCCTATAGTTTTTCCTCCTTTCTTACCTCATGTAAACCGTCTCCATCCACCATGATTCACCTTTCCGCTTAATATGCGCCCCTATGAACTCTCCAGAGTCCTTCTTTAACCACTCTACCTTATCTTACCTTTCCTTCTTTTTTATTGCCATTACCATGCCCCCTTCACTCTTCCCCTTCCCCCACCTTTTTTTGCCTCTCTGGTCCTAATATCATATCCTTTCAGCCTTTTTTCCCAATACACCCCTTCTTTATCTTCTTTCCATATTTCTTGGAGGCAAATTATATCGAAACCCCTTAGGTAGCTCCAGGTTTCGTCCTCCGCCCCCCTTATTCCTGCCACATTCCAGCTTATCATCTTTATCTTTGCCACCTTCTTTGCCCCTCCTCCCTGTGTTTGTGCCTTCCTCCCTCGGAAAAAGTTCCTGCTTCTTTTCCGACCATGTGTACTCTTCCCCGTCTAACCACAACTTTTACTGTTCTTCCTTCCTTCTTCTTTTCCCCCGCTATCTCTCTTATCTTTTTCTTATTCCTCCTTTCCTTCCAGGTTAAGTCGTGGTTGATAAAAATGTCCGACCCTCTTAACCCTGATTTGGCCCTCATTATGCTCTCTTTATATTCCCAGTTCCCACATTCCGCCCCCAACCTATTTACACTACCTTTTATCACCCATGTCTTCTTTAAAACCATCTCCAGCCCTAGTCTGCTCTGTAACCACCTTTCCGCTGCCTCTTTATCCCACTTCTTCCCCTGCCATCCTATAATAATTATGTTATTCCTCTTTCTGGCCCTCTCCCCTTCCTCTATTTTCTACTCTAGTTCCTTCAGTTGTCTGCGTCCTACCCCTAATTCGGCGTTACCTCCTTCTGCACCGGCTCCTGCCCTGTTGTCCCCTTCATTACCCTCCATCGCCCTCTCTTCCCAAGCCTCTAGTTTCCCTTCCACCTCCTTCTTATCCTCTTCTCTCTCCCTCTTTTCTTTCTTCAGCAGGTCTTTCATCTCCCTTCTCAATGCTTCTCTGCACTCCTCCTCCTTCTTCAAGACTTCTCTCCACTGTACTTGTTGCCTCCTCCTCTCTTCTTTCTTCTCCCTCAGTCTTCCCTCCGTCGTCTTTGCTTGCTCCTCTATCTTCTTGGCCACCGTATCCTCCATCTGTGACCATTTCGTCTCCCATTCTGTCCTCATTCTCATCCTCTCCTCCTTTTTCTCCCTCACCATCTCCGTCATATTATCCAGCCTTTTTAATACCTCATCCATATCTTCCTCTTCTTTCTTGCCTGTATCCTGCACTTGAAGCAGCGACCTCTGTGTCCGTGTGCTTCTCGCGAACGGATCCTCTTTTACCTGTTTTTCCACCTTTTCTTTCTTCACCTTTTCTCCCGTTTCCTCTAGGCTTTTTACCTTCCCCTTCTGTCCACTTCCATCCCTTTGCTTGAAACTCTCTTTTAAGTTCCTCCGCCTTAGCCCTCTTGTTCCTGCACCTCCTTTTCCTCTTCCCCTCCTTCCTCCTCTGGATCCTGCCGGAGTTACTTCCCTGATTCCCGCAGCTGCCGCTGTGGAATCCTCTAGTAATCCCGGTGTACCGAAGGTCTGTTCCTCTTCTGGCTCTTCAGTTTCCGTTCTAATAATTCCCCAGATCTCCCTATTGCTTAAGCTCATACTCAGCCAACTTCACTCCTATGTCTATCCTTGTCTCCCGCTTTCTAACCTTCCTATTTTAGCCTTCGATTTCACCCTGTTTTTCAGCCAGGCCTCTTGACTACCCTCTAAACCTTATTAACTAATCCAACCCCTGTTTTCCACTCCACCCCACACTTCACCCCAAACACACACCACTGTACACTGGACTATTCTCTTTCGCCCGCCAATTTTAACTCCAAGCGGAATAAATAAATATTTAGTTTTTAAGAACATGAAAATTGAAGTATGCAATTGAAAGGACGTGTCTGAGAGAGGGGAGCGCGGTAGCCTCACTCTATTAGTATATTACGATACGTGTGACCTAAGTAGCCGATTATTGCATGATAAAAAGCCGAGCACTTATCGGCTGTTTAGGTCACAAGGATTTTATACAATTTTATAGCGCAGTATGGCTTAAATCCACGGTGAAGTCACGCCTATCCGTGACCTAAGTAGTCCATTATTGCACCGTGAATATTATACTCGCTACGCTCGTGTACTAACCTCATGGTACAATAATGGACTGATCACCGATAGGTGTGACTTGGCAGATTTAAGCAGCTGTGCTATATATAAAATTGTATACGATACCCTGTGACCTAAGCGGCTCATCAGTGCACGGCGTTTTACAGTCGCTGCGCTCGGGCGTTAATACATATTGAGGATTAACTCATATTTAGACCGAACTATTTCGGCTTAGTAGTAGAGGCGGCAGAGTCAATGCTATTGTCTCTATGTGTGTGTGTGCTTATCACTTGCGATCGTTCGCTCGACGCGTAGCCCTTATAAGCCCTTCAGCGCGATTTCGATATTAGTGCGTACTGTAGACTCCCTATTGATCACACGTCTCTGTTGATCCGCAGAGTCGAAGCTGCCATCATTTGTATATCACCGTTGTGTCAGTTAGATTGTAAAAGGATAATATAATATTTGAAACTAAAGAGTCAATTGTGTAACAAGCTTTTCTTTTACCTACCAAAGCCCTGCTTCCTGCTTATTCGTTAATGATACATGCCATGCAATAATCGGCTAGAGAATTAGAGTGCGGCGTGGCGGCGAGAGCGAGAGAGAGATAGAGAGAGACGCTACACACACACGCACACGCATGCACGCACGCACACACACGCAAGGAAAGCGGTATAGAGTAGAGAGGAAAGCATCGCACAGTGATATTTGGAAAAAATTTAGTTCAAAAATCAGCTGACTGCTTAATTTTAGACCGATCTTAATAATTTCTTTTTTTTTAATACTTGTAGTGGACAATACTTTCACGTAACACTGCTACTTTTATTGATTATTCGAAAACTATCCAAGGATATATGAATTTACGAAGGTAATGATGATTCACGACATTCCGAAACTTTTGTAAACAATAAAACCAACAAATCTTTACAAAAATGAGTTTCTAATACAAGTTTGAGAAGTTATTGGAGAATTTCCAAAGTGCAAAACTGGATTCAACCGTAATTAAAGGAGGAAACCTCGAATAAGTTGAAATCATTGTTTTATCCGAATTAATTATATACGATCATAAACAAATTTTATATATTTATTTAAAAATATATTATACATATATAGACTGATAAAACGTCGAGTTGCTGGCCAAATTGGCATGTAGGTGTAATATATTTTTAAATGGATATATAAAATTTATTTATGATCATGTATGATTAAATCGGATCAAACATAATTATTTCAAGTTATTAGAGGTTTTCTCCTTTAAATAGGGTTAAATCAAGTTTGAATCATTTACCTTTGCAAATTCTTATCTCCTAGGATAGTTTTTTTCGAATAATCAGTAAAAGTAGCAGTGATATGTAAAAGTATTGTCCATTATGAGTATTAAAAAAAAAAATTAAAAAGAATGGTCTAAAATTGAGCAGTCAGCTGATTTTTGAAGTAAATTTTCTCAAATATATCACTGTGCGTCTCACCGGCGAGAGATTGATTGATTGATTGATTGTTTATATAATTCACCCTGGGGTAGGACCCCATCGGGTGCTTATGAAAAAAATACAGTGTAATAGTAAATTATAATAATTACAGAGAAAATCGTGGTAGAGTCTCGTAGCATAGTAGGATAAGGCGCAGAGTATAATAGAGTGCGTAGAATACAATATAGCGCTTATTGCAATCGCTTCGATAAATCTCGAGGACAGAAAGTACGCAAGACTTAATACTAGGCACGAAGTACGCAAGGGGCGAGCTTAATCAAATGAGAAATAACAAATAAGCCTAGGTGATTAAACTACTAGATAAGTAGA